>NC_067140.1:71418408-71483408 GCF_903995435.1 Acomys russatus | reverse complement strand
TACATACACAATCTTCACAAACAAAATGTTGTCTTCCTGAAACAAACGAGCAAAAACATAAATATGGTACAACTTCCAGAGCTTTCAAAAGCCTGACGCTCTCTTGTTACATCAATTTGGATTGGTATTTATATGCTTTATTTTGTTTTGCTTTGTTTTTTGCCACACACAAGTGGCCAACCATCTGTTCCATGAGGAAGTATATCATGAGCTGGCCCACTCAGTGCCAACGCTAATTTGGTTTTTACTGATGCACTTGTGACTACAGTAAACTCTCTCAAAGCCAAGAACACACATACTAGTGCCAGAACACCAAAACAGGTACCACACTGAATAGCCGGCTCTTTGTCTGTTTCCCATCCACCACGGTTGGTGTTAGTAGAAACTTAAGCAGCTAGTTTTTGTATGATTCAAACATATAAAAGGCCCATCTTTAATCAGCATCCCTTCTGGTGATACAGGTTGGCCAGCTAGAATAGCTCTTCAGATTATATGAAACAGCTTCTTGGAGAGCATGTGATGAGTTCTGACAACAGGCAAGCAGCCTGAGATGCTACAAGTAATACATGAAGCAAAGCAAAGTCACTATAGAAAACAAAACAACCAAAATCAAATGAACAAATATGAGGCACCAGAGTAGGTGTGAAAGTCATACCCCACTCTCCACTCAACTGTGGAGAATGGTCTGTCCATTGGCTAGATCTGGGTAGGGGTTTGAAGTTTACGGCCTGTATTGTCCTTGGCTGGTGCCATAGTTTGAGCGGGACCCCTGGGCCCAAATCTGCCTATCACAATTTTCTTCTTGTAGGTTTCTAGGTCCCCTGGAGGGGGAAACCTGGTGGCACTCAGAGGAAGGATAGCAGGCTACCAAGAAGAGACTTGATACCCTATGAGCATATAAAGGGGGAGGAAGTCCCCCTCATGCACAGTCATAAGGGAAGGGAGTAGGGGAAAATGGGAGGGAGGGAAGAATGGGAGGATACAAGGGATGGGATAACCATTGAGATGTAACAAGAATAAATTAATTTTTAAAAAAGGAAAAAAACTTCAAAAAAAAATCAAATGAAATGGGTAGGTACTTAGACCTTCTCATCCAGATGGGACGTTCAGGCCTAGATTATGAAGCATAGATGGTTTTAAATGATAAAGATAATTAATTATGAAATAATAATTACTGTGCATGCACATGATAAAATCCAGTACAGTTCTGCAGTTTTTGTGAAATGTTTAAACCCATATAACACCAACCAAGTCACAAAACAACTCCCCTGCTACTCAAACAACTTCATATCGCTCCTCTCTGTCACACCCACCACCCTAAATCCCCCACAACCACTCACATGCGTTCTGGATGTAAACCCTCTGAGACTAATCCATGGTTCTTTATCCCAGCACAACGCATTATGTAACATATCTAAGATAACAGATGGTTCTTTTCTTCTGCAAAGTGGCTAACTCATTGTATTGGATATAGCACAGTTTAGGTGTTTGGTTTTTGTTTTCATTTCTTCATCCAAAGATATCTAGGGTGTCTCTACTTTCTGATACCTGAAGAATCAGAAATACCTGTGAGTGGCTCTTTTGAATTAGATGCCTGTGTGTTTAACCATGAGACACCACTGAATTGCCTTCCAAAGCAGCTGCACTATTTTGAATCCCCACCAATAATGTGTTCTGTATCATCTCCTGCTGGGTACTGTGTGGGATGTACAGTTCCTTCTTATTTTAATCATATTATATGTGAAGGATGGAGATGTCTCTATGGGTAAAGTGCTTGCTACACAACCATGAGGCACTGAGTTCAGATCGTAAACAGCCATGTGAAAATCAGGTGTGGTGGTCTGTGTCTACAGCCCCATTGCTGGGAGATTAAGAACGAGTGGATCCTGGAGGCTTGCTACCTAGACTCTCAAACAGAACGAGCCCCAGGTGTTGTATGAAACTGAAGGCCCACTAACACAAAGCTTTCCTCCTAGCCAAAAGAACAAGTCTGCATCTGGATAGAGACCTAACATTCCTTGCGGCCTGGCCAGTCACCTGGCCAAGGGACTACCCACCAAAAAGGAAATTCACTTACCACCATGCTAAAGAGCTGGGAGGAATAATTATCCCTTTAACAAAAGAATGTATTTTTCCTTCACAGAAAACTCACCTCTGTGCAGTTGCTGCAGAGCGGAGCCAGTCTGGGTAGATGCCAAGATTTACACCTTGTGGTTTTTCTTTTAAACTCTAATAAAATTGCTCTTGAGCTTTCTTCTAAGTCCATGCTTAGGTATTAAAACATTGAACGGGGCCCTCAATATCCATAATAACATGTAGCATCCCAGATGGGCTTCAAAAAATTGCTAGTATCATAGGTACAGTTGAGAGATGCTAGCTCAGAAAAAAACAGGTGTGAGTGATAAAAGAAGACACTCGATGTCTACTGATCGCCTCCACACCTGCATGGGTGAGTGAATACACACAGGTGCACATGCACACACACATAAACCACACATATATACACAAAAATAGGTATATGATATCACAATGTGGTTTTTAAAAAGTGAGAATCATTGAGATCTACTCAATTTCGGAACGCTACATTTTAAAATCACTGACATATTCTCTCCGTTTTGGGAGACTATGCAAAGCCCTGAGTAAATCTACACAGCTGAAATATGGAGATGACCTGGTACTAGGAGAAAAGTCCTTTATACAACTTGCCACATATGTACTCGTATCTACAAACAATATTCACATACCTACAAATAATAATGACAAAATTTTTGTATTAAATAGTATGGAAATAATTCTAATATAGTCAAACATATTAGCACAGTAACCAATAGTTATATAACTATATACAGTACACACAAGACATATTTCATAATATAAGGCAGTATTCCAAGCACACTTATAATTTAAACTTACACAAAGGATTATCTAGTATTTTATAAAACTCAGACTCAAAAATCAACACAGCCAGCCATAGCATATTTACAAAAAGTAATGATTTGATTACAACTTAGCTATTCCATGGGCATTTCCAGTTTCCAATTTCCAGGTCTGATTCACTTTGTGGTGATAATTACTTGTTTTCTGCCACTAAGATTATTTTATAAAGTCCTTATCTACTCCTGTAGATGGAACAGGAAATTAAATGTCTTTCTGTGAAAAACAGCCATTTAACTCATCCAACAAATATTTATTGCATTCCTAGCAAGCTAAAGGGATAGTTACTGGCTGCTATTATCACAGTGGCCTCCAGAATGGTGTTGCTGACAAAGTAACATCTAAGCAAAAACCCAAGGAATGCATTTCCTGAAAATCCAGACAGTAGTGCAGCAGGTGCAAGAGTCTAGAAGGCATTCAATGTTCTGCAAAACTGAACACATCAACAAAGGAAGACACAAAAGCAGAAAGGTCAAAGCTAGCTCATGGGCAGGTGTCTGGCTCTATTGGTTAAAGTGGAAACCATACATGTTTTCAACAGCACAATTACACAGTTTGACTGAAGACTTAAAGGACTACTTTGCTGCTGCTTGAGAGGGACTGCAGTACAGCAATCAGTCAGCTCTGAGGAGAGCCCAGCTGGCTCGCAGAGTGGCTTGGTTGGGGGTGGCTATGGCCTACAGTCTACAAAGCTCTAGATTCAGCACACAGTCTGAACACAGACACAGGACTGGTTCCTGGACTGAATTTGAAACGTAAGGACTTCGAAGCTGAAAGGTAGCAACAAAAGGCTGAAGAGGCAGCATCCACTTAGTGTGACAAGCAATACATAGTTTAATGTGCACCTTTAAGAAGTAGGACTAAGAGGCTGGCTCAATGAGGGGCATCTGATCATTGAAGAATAAAAATGGAAGGTAAGAAGCTAGACAATTTTTAAAAACTAACTCTTGGAACCTTTTCTGTATCAAAAAGGAGAAGGGGTCTGAATAAAAATCAAAATCAGATTGCCATTTCCTCTCTTTTGACCTTAATGACTTTGTTGCAATAATGTTCCCTCTGGTCTTCCATAGGCTGCCTTTGACAGGAATTATCCATATGAAGGGGTTAACAATGGAAAAACAGCCTGATTGAAATGTAAATAGATGAAGATTCATGCAGCCAGGAGCATGGCCCACCATGCCAGAGTAGATAAGACACAAAATAAGGATATTAGAATTTCAGAAGTTTCATACACTGCATAAATTGTTCGAAGTAACAAAAATGTGTAAGAGATACAGTTCAGAATACAGATTTTCATTCTTTTCTCTCATAAAGTTAAGGATGCCATCAAGATTTAAACCATTCATCTGGAGGAGACAGGAGCGCCTCAAGAAGAACAAAAGAGCCAACTAACCAGGCAGGCGCCAGAGGGCCTTGCTGAGACAGAAGTACCACCCAAGGACCAGGCATGGTCTGGATCCAGGCCCCTTATGTAGCCAATGAGCAGCTCAGGCGTCATGTGGGTCCTTTCGTAAAGAGGAACAAGGATTTCTCTGACATGGACTTTGTCACCAGCTTTTTGATCACTTCCCTCTGGTGGGACTGCCTTGCCAGGACACAGGGGAAGAGGAAACGCTCAGTCCGGATGCAACTTGATGAGCTGGGGAGGATAGGAAATGGGATTCCTTTTCTGAGGAATAGGGGAGGTGGAGGGAGAGGGGGGAGGGGGAGAGGGAGGGCAGGTAGGACTGGGAGGTGAGGAGGGATAGGGCTATGACCAGGATATAAAGTGAATAAATAAATAAATACATAATTTTTTTAATGGAAAAAAAAACAGATTAAAACCACTCTTTACGGAGCCAAAGAGATGGCTTTGTGATTAAGAATCCAAGTTCAGTCCCAGCACCCATGTCTGGCAGCTCACAATTGACTGTAACTCCAGATCCAGCGGATCTGACATCTCCGGCTTCTGTGGGCACCTGCACTCGTGCACACATAACCACATACATTACCAATAACAAAAATATTAATAGTTAAGAACAATATTTTTATGGAGTTAACCTAGTGTTTCAAGGTAGTAAATAATGATTGTTAAAAAAAAAATAAAGAATCCACATTATTTTTAGGGGCCAGAGAAATCATAATTATCAATGGCACTGAATAACCTCTCTTTACTGCTTTGAGTTTTCCATATGTGACCATTTGAATTCTCCTCCCTTAATTCTTCACAGATTCCCCACCCTCCCACCACCACGACACACACACACACACACACACACACACACACACACACAAACACCGCATATAGACTCCTATTAGTGGTAGCCAGTTACTCCTGAGCATGAGGCCTGCCCTGGAGTGTGGTTGATATACCCAGTATCAGTCCCTTGAAGAAAACTGACTTTCATTTATCCCAGAAGCTGTTAATTGCAAACACCTTCTTGGTTCTGGGAGGGACTTTGTGCCAACTTTCCTATCTCTGTGCTGGGATTTTGCCTGGCCTGAACTTCTGCAGGACTCATGCGTGTTGTCACAGTCTCCGTGAGTTTATATATGCATCAGCCTTGTTGTGTGTGGAAAACACTGTTCCTTGAACTCATTCCCCACCTCTGGCTCTTATAATCCTTCCACTTCTTCTACATATATCCCTGAGTCTTAAGGGACTAGTACAGACATCCCTGTTAGAGCTTAGTGCTCCAAAGTCTCTTACTTCCTGCAGGCTGTTCAGCTGTAGCGCTCTATGTTAACTACTATCTACTGCAAGAAGCTTCTCTGTTGAAAGGTAAATGATCTATGTGTATAGCAACGTCGTTAGGGGTCTTTTTATTGCTATGTTCATTTTTGCAGAATAATAGTAGTACTTTTTCCTCTATGGCCCATAATTCCAGTCTCAGGTTCTTGGACTCATTAGCAGTATCAGGTATGACATTTCATTTCATGGAATGGCCTTAAATCCTATTTAAAAAAAAAAAAAACAACAACAACAACGGGTGGTTACTTTCATAACATCTGTGCCACTATTGCATAAGAAGGGTAACTTATCATTAGACCTCTGGGTCCCTATAATCTGTGGTCTAAGAGTGACAGAAATAGCTTGTGTTCTAACAGTGTGGTTCTTAGGATTGCACTAGAGATGTGACACTAAAAAGAAATGCATTTGGAATCAAATATCTACAATATTATCATTTAGGCTTATTCTCAAATCTACCTTTCACAGTGTTTCTACTCACAGTACTGCACAATGCTTGATGAATGAATGAATGAATGAATGAATAAAACTCTCCACTACTGATGGGCTGGAGCATAGTAGAAACTAAGTCCATATATTTTCACTTTCTGCTTTTCCCAAAACAGGCCCAGTGTACTTTCTTATTTGTAATTCTGGGGTGTGTCAAAAAAGCATTAAAAGGAATAAACACAAAGTTCAGACTATTTTGGGATGTTTAAACAACATTAAGGGACTTTAACATTAAGCAGTGTGTGAATCAAGAGGCCCACTGCATCTTCCTGCCTCACCCTCCACCATGTAAGAAAACACGCCTACTGTATCTCAGGTATCCCAGAAACCCTAAAACAGGTGACTGCTCCAGCACAGCTGAGAAATCATGAGGGGCTGAATGAGGTTCAAAACAACCTTCGACTATTTTCAAAGGTGGCATTAGAGAAAAATAAAACATTAGCTTAAATTTTGATTTGCTGGTCTAATAATTCATAGCCTAGGCTTCAATTTCATTTTTACCAACACACTGGCCCCTCTATTGCTCATAATTAGAGTGCAGTGTTAATCACTCTCACCTGTAGAACTGAGATACCAGAAGACAAATGAGAAACCAAAAATATCTCATTACTATGAGTCCTCGGCCACATGGCAGTACCCATTCCACGTTGAACAGCAGAAGTCTGTTTCATAGCACAAAGCCCTGCAGCTTTTTGCATCTTACATGCAATCATTCTGGAGGCTGAAGCTGCTGGCTAAATCATCTTGACCTTATTTAATTTGCCATTCTCCTTTCACATTAGTTCTGCTACAGAAATAGGACCACAGTTTCCTTTCAATAACTCCCTGACAACTTAGAACCGGGAAGAATCAATTTACTTTGTTGATTCCCCTCTTCCACCGAAAGCCAGTAATTATAAACCATTTAATTAATGCAAAAGCTTCTCTCCCTGTCTTTTATTATTATAGCAAGATAAATATTGACCAAAGGTGCACTCTGAGATTTTCCCTTTGTCTCAGTGTGCTTTTATTGTATTTGCTTTGAACTAAGGCAATGTATTTTAGAAACAGGCACCCATTAGATAAAGCTTTGCTTTTTACATAATTGTCAGCAGGTGCTGACTCAGAACAAAGTAATAGTGTGTGAGGTGTACACAATCTGAATTTTTGTTTCCTGAATATATCTGAGAATAGCCTGTTGCATAATGTGGAAAGGCATATTTGAAAACCATACTTTCTCCAAGAAAACACGAAGATCCATAACAAGTTCAGACTTACATATGCATATAAGACACCTGACTCAGGTGTGGAAGTTGATTTTTCACTAATTTTGCTTTTTCAGTACTATATGAATTGCTGAAATATTAATTATAATAATACCTGTTGTATTTTATCTAACTTTTAACTGTTTTAGAGCAGATTTTAGAAGCTGCTCATTAGTAATTATGCACTTTGCACATTAAGTTGCACCAGGTAAGTTTTCCATGTGGTTACATAAAGTTTGTGGCATTTGCAATTTTGTCTAGAGTGAAGAAGGATACCTTTTGTAGCTAATAAAATGTGAGAGAAATTCAAGAGAAAGAAAAAGCTGGGTAAAAGTAACATAAAAACTTGAGCCTGCACCAACACCTGTGGAGACCTACGACGTCTAGCAGGAATAATCAGTCTTAAACTCACTTGCACAATGCCTGACTGAAAAAGGACAACAGATCTCCAACAAGGAACCGCTCCTAAGCCAGTATTAGGTTTTGTTTTATTCCTGTTTATGACAGGGGACTTGAATAGTTCGTTTTATTATGGAAAGTCCTATAGAGTTACCACTGTCCTCTAAATAAGGGTTGACCTACAAAACTACAATATGAACCACGTATAAAGTTAAATATTTACCACATTAAAAAGAGGAAAAAGATGAAAAAGAATTCATTTTGATTTTCATTAGCCCAATATACCTAAAGTATAAGCTGAATGAGTATTATATAGGAAATATAAAAATTACTAAAGAGATCTTAAGTTCATTTTTTTTTTTTTCATGCTAACCCTGAAATCAAGGGTTAATTTAACCCGGAATCATATTAACTCAAACTGGCTTCATTCTGAATGCAAGTGGTGGCTGTAACATCAGCCATCGCATTTCCCAGAATCTGATGACTAGTTAGCCATTGAGATGTGATATCCACAGACAAGTCCCAGCGACAGGTGACTAGAAGAGAACTGGAGAGAGACATGGACTTCTCAGTCCTGAAAAGCTCGTACGGATTCTTCAAGCTCTTATGGTGACCCAAACCCAACTCTCCTGTGAGTGCCATGTCACATTACCTCAATGTGCCAAGAGTTCTGTAAATAAACTGCTTCGCCATACTTGTAGTAAACGTTAACTCCCTGCTTTTCCTGCTACTTAAGTATCTTTCTTTCTTAACGTCTTATATCCACCATAGCAGCTTTATGGCTACATCAACCTAATGAAATTTACGTTTAAATTCTAATCGGAACCATACCTCTGAGTCTTGAAGTCAAGTCATGAAGTACAACTCCTGCTTCTTCCTGAAATAACACACTTTGAATTTTACCTACTAAGCATTAGGCTAGACATTACTAGCCTCGTGGCACTAGTACTGGAAGGTGCCAAAAAAACTACACAGGTCACATGAGTGTCCTGGCTAGCACTCTCCATGACCATTGTCATCTAAGAATATAAGCGATTAAGAAAACAATAGCCAGGTACTAATGTGACTGGAAGAAGCAGAGGGAAATTTGTCCATCCAGAGACCAATATGAATTCACAGAACAGCACCCATATTACACAATCCTGCAAACCCTGTGCATTTGCATAGTCAACAAGTCATTTTAATTGCAAATTAGAGGTCACCCCTGCAAAACTGGTCCCCCTATTCAATTCAGAGGGCACTTTGGTCCCCAAAGTCATTAGTGCAAACTTGTTTCAATTGCTTTTGGACTGTGCCTACACAAAAAGAGTTCTCTGTAGGGACCACTGCTATTCAAGGCCTCTGCTCCTCTCTCAAAGTCTGTCACTTAGGCGAGGGTTCAGCTTGCCTCTGTAATTACCTGAATTTCTTCTGCACTGTCTTTCTGTATATGAAGCACCTCTACTCTTCAGAACTAAAAAACAGTATTAAAAATGTTGGATTGTGAACACCAAATCCCATTTCATTCATCTAGGAATGTAAGCAAGCAAGAAACCAATAGCCAGGCCTTCATGGTGGTGCACACCTTTAATCCTGGCACTCAGAAGGCAGAGGCAGGTGGATCCCTGTGAGTTCAAGGCCAGCATGGTCTACAAAACGAGTCTAAGATGGCCAAGGCAGTACAGAGAAACCCTGTCTCAGGGAAAAAAAAAAAAAGGCCAGGCTCAGTAATTACTATTTGAAGTCTTAAGCAATTCATGCCACTCTACTAGATTTTTTTAAAAAATTCAGCTTCTCACAAATCTTTGAACTTTGAGGTGAACTTTACTGAACAACTGGGAGGAAAAGTAGTTTAGAGTTTCTCAAACCAGAGTAGAGATGCCAAGAGCTTCTTCATTCTGCACAATCCACTTCACCTGGTCCTCAGAAGACAGCCTCCACATATTCCCAAAGCCCTGCCTTCTGGTGAACACTGGGGGTGGGGATGGGAGTGGCGGTGGGGTGGGGGTCCGAGCACCTGAGAGGCAGAAGCAGGAGGATCATTTCCATGTACTTAGCAAATTTGAGGCCATCCTGGGAAAAAAGACGACTATGCCTCAAGAAACCACAAGGGAAGGAACAACAAAGAGGAAGGGGAAAAGAAAAAAAATTTAAGAAAATGTTCATCTGCATTAGAAATACATTTAGGCTAATTTTATCTTTAAAAATAACACTGATCTCCTTCCAAAGCAGTCAATCCCTCCTCCAAGACAATTTTGTCTCCACAGTGCAACAAAATAATCCGCAACCTAGTGTTCCATGATTCTATTATGTGAGGTTCTCCAGAGAGACAAACACACCCCCCCACACACACACACACACACAAACACACATCTGTGGGTGGAGGGGAAGGGCAGAGAGAAACCGAAACAGAATCAGACGGACACAGACTGGCTAACTTATGTGGTTACGGGTAAGAGAAAGGCCTAGCCTGCCTGCTGCAAGCTGACAGAGCCGACAACTCAGGGATGTGATCCAGGTTCCGAGACCTGAGGACCAGGGCATGGCATCTGACAGCCCAGGAATCAGGAGTAGTGGAGTGCAAGGGCAGGGAAAGACTGATGTCTCAGCGCACAGAGAGGGCAGGCATTATCCTCCATCCTTGCTTTTGTTCTTCCCTGGTCCTCAAATGTGAATGGCAGTCAGGACTCGGCAGACCTGTTCAAATGCTAATTACCTCCAAAGACTAGTTCAATAGCACCCTGGGAAACTATGTTGTACCCGCCGGTGGATACCTTTTAGACCAGTGATGGTGGCACATGAAGTTAAGCATCACAGAATCCCCACTCTTTAAAAGGCACCTTGGACTGGACTATCTGCTCAATCCAGAAGACCGTTTGTGTGGAGTCTAGAATCACGGCGATCTCCAGAGGTTCACATCCAAGCATAAGACACAGTGACTTTAAAAATAATCAGATAGGTAATGGAAACAGCAGTTTTCCTTTTACCTCCCATTTTGCTAAGGATGATGTTTTATTTTAAATCATTTTTAAGCCTAAAACTGGTATATTAGTTACTTTTCTATTGCTGTAACGAAGCGCCATGGCCAACACAATTTATGAAGAAAAGATTTGTTCGGAACTTACAGTTCTGAAGGGTCAGGTCCACACCATCCCAGTGGCGCAGTGCACCCGCAGGCAGGCTCAGTGACAGGAGCAGCAAGCTGAGCCTCACACAGCCAACCCCAAGCAGGAAGCAGAGAGAGTACCCTTCCCTACCTTTTCACAGTCTACCACGTAGGAGGGTGTCAAAAAAGATTTTTTTGCAAGGACAAAGGAACAGAGTTAGCTTTTATCTAGACAGCACTGCTGATCAAGAACACTGTGTCTTACACAGAAGCTTATTTTACAGGCCTTCTAGTAACTCTTGTTGCCAGCAAGATGTGGGAAGAGATCTGGGATCCACTCAGCCTCCTTTAAAAGAGCAATGACCGTTACTGGCTCTTCACCTGCTCACATCCACAGTGGATGCTCCTCTTAGAAATACCTTCCTCCTTTTAGCTCAATGGTTGCACCAACCTTAAACTCAATGTATCTTTGCAAGTGACTCCTGCATGCCTTCTGGATGCAAAAGACTAACACTTCTCTTGGCTTCTTGAAGACACTGACATCTGGGCTTGAGGTTAGCTCTGACAGTTAGGACCATCTCATTTGTAGAGTCCAATTTTACTAAGAATACTATTAATATGGGTGCCTGTGTTATTAATAATGTCAAGATGGTGACAGGGGAGTATGATATCAAACACAGGGCCCTTCTATGCTCAGGACCTTGCACAGTAGCACAATTCACACACTTATGAAGTTGGTACTAGGGAAAAAAATCAAAGATCTACAAAGACATCTTTGTTAACATCATTCACTTTTAGAGAACAGAGACAACAGTGTTCTCTGTTTGTACAGGGTATGATATCATAAGGTTATGACTGGGCACAATGTAAGTGCAGAGGCCTTCAGGTATCTATTTCCAGTCTCTTGCTCCTATCACTTTCACAAATGCCCACAGCATCACTCATGGTGCTCAGCTCCCCACTGCTTTCCCAATGGCTCACACTGCTGATGTGATGGCTGCAGCTACATTATTATTGAGTCACCACAGTTTAAGCAACAATGACATAACTGAAAGAGATAGAGAGTGTATATTTAGTTCGGGAAGGATTTCAAAAGACTCAGGATCCATGTCAAGAAAACATGGTAATGGCTCATGGGTATGGTAAGGAACAGCTAACACTTGGAAGGGTTTTGGCATATTAATGAACGAGGAACAGAATGACCTGCCAGTGTTACCCCAAATTCCAAGGACTTGAATGTTTAAGGAAGCTACACACAGACCTGACCATTACAGAAAAATGGTTGAGCACCACCTGGACCGAGTATGGTGCTGCATTCATGCAGTGAGAATCAGGGAAAGCAATTCACAAGTGTGGGTTGTAGATCCCCAGAAAGGGCCCTGAGATGTGTTGCCAAACACAAACCACCACAGAGCTTTGACTTAACAGACAACTGTTGTAACTAACTGAGAATAGGACGGTCTGAGATGCAGCAACTAGTTTAACTAAGCCCAACTGAGCCACAAACCCTGTCTGTGGACTGTGCATATTTGTCCGTGTGGATGGAATGAGATTCCACAGCCTGGTAATTTACACATAGTAGAAATTGATTTCTTACAGCACTAGAGGCTAAGTCTAAGATCAAAGTGCCAACAGATTTGGTATTGGTTAAGAGCCCAATCTCAACTTCCAAATGAGGCCTTGAACATTGTGTTCTCAGATGCTAGCAAGAAGAAGAAAGGCATAAATGCTTTCCTAAGCCTTTTATAAGATGATGAATCCCATTTGTGAGAGCCCTACCCTCAAAACTTGTCAACACCTCTCACTAGGTTGAAAAATCAGCTCAGATGTAAATCTGGAGGCACACAGCTTAAACGCCATCTCAAGTGATTTGTTTTTAGTGCCTAGACTCCTTAAGGAATGCACAAATGTTCAGCTCTGAAATGCAAAGGGAATTACTATCTTCATCTGAAATGTCTTTATCAGAATTGCGTGTCATACAAAATGACCAAATTAGCTTCTGCAGGATGGAAAATACTGTAATATCCCTGTCTTCGGTTGGTCCTGGAAGCTTACTGGCCTGGTTTTGTTCCGTACAGGTTGAATGACTTGGGGCAGTTAACCATGCTCCATGAGCACCAGTGAGTGGCCTATTGTCCCCAAAGGAGAAAAAGCAATAGTTGAAAGTCTAAACTCAATGGCCCACAAATACCAAACCTGCACCTTTCCTTCCTAGCCAGCCATCTTGTAACTTTTTTCTACTATGCCTGGTATCCAGTCTATCAGGAAATCGGAATGGCTCATTATTCTAATTATCCAAACTGTGCCCACCTGACAACACATCTGGAGTCCATTACTGGCCTCCCTCACCTTCCATCCAGGCTTTTGCTAGTGACCATCTGTATCCCTGCCTTCACCATCCTCCACTTTCCATTTATAATCAACATAGCAGCCAGAGAAGTCTTGTGAAAATGCACTGACTACTACATGTAACACAGTCATTACTTTGATCTGAATTGATAATGGTTCTCAACTTAGTGAAACTATGCTCCTCAGCAGACATCTAGTAATATGTATAGAACTTTGTTGGTTGTAACAGCTTGAGCTGGTACAGAGGGGTAGGTGTGCATCAATGTTCCAGTGTTTTTTCAACACTAGAGTTGAGTCTTAGTGCTCAATAGAATAGTGCTAAGAGTTAGTATCTGGGAGCAATGCCCCCACCTCAGGCAGGTGGTTCTTGATGTTCCAAGAATGCTGGTGGAACAAGTCATGAGGACAAGGCAGTAAGTATCTCTCCTCCACGCCCTCTGCATCAGTTACTGCCTTGACTTTCTGCCCTGAATTCTGTGGACAAGCTGAAAGAAGAAATAAACTCTTTCCTCTCTAGTTTTTAGTCACGGTGTTTTAGCATCTCGGTGGAAAATTAACTAATATAGGTGGGACTCTTCTAGAAATATTTAGTGAAATGCATGAATAAATGTATTAATCCTATCTTTGAGATATACCTATGTTGTGTTTGAGAGAAAGATACCAGGTTTCATGTGAAAGACTCTGTCTTTGGATTTATTTTGGGGGTTGTATTCAGAATTAGTTTGGTATCAAACTCAGAGACCACAAGAATAATCCCCCCCCTAAAAAAAAACCTTAATGCTCTCAGGAATAATGTAAAATGGTGGTGAAGAGAAACCTGACCCTCCCACCCTTGAAAGGTCCTTCAGTCAAATCCATATATGTAAAGGGTGAAATTTCTGGAGGCAGGTTATCTGCAATAACTGCCCTATTCTAAACTAAACCCACTGTGCACTGATGGAAGATTCAAATCCGTAACCTTTAGGGGCCACAAAGGAAAATATGTAAAAAATCAGAACCAACCATTTGTTCATTTATTTATTTGTTTTGCTGTTTTTTATTGTCGTTGTCTCAGATTTTTCTCTAATAAGTAACATCCTGTGGTTCTAAGAGATATTTATGGACGCAATAGCAGTGGCTTACACGTGGGTCGGATGGAAGAATGAAAAGGCACACCCACTGACCTCTGAGCATGTATAGTCTAGCATAAAATTTTAAAGAGCCGTGTTGCTGACAGGATGTGAAGTACAGCAGGAAGACAGAAGAAAGGCACGAGGCTTGCAGTATTAAAGAGGGGGCGCAAACAGAGCAATAGGAGCCCTCGGCAGAACAGGAAGGAGCAGTGGAGCAGGGACTCCTGTTGTGGAAGGCAGATGTTACCTAAAGAGAGACGATGAAGGTAACGTGCCTGTGTTTGAGGAGTGGTGAGTTTTCTGCTATGGGTGGAACAAGGGTCATGCTGAGGGAATGGCGAGAAGTAAACAAATGGGTTGCTGTGACCAGAACACAGGCATTTACATGCCTGATCCAACTGGTTCACGCTTGACCTGAACATGCAAGAACAGGCAGAGGCTGGCATCCAAAGCTCAGAAGGCAGCCGGGCTTCATTTATTTATCTGGGTCATCCTACCCTACTTCAGTGGGCAGCATAGCCAAAAGAGGACTTAAGTAAGCAGGCTAAGAAGAGAGGCATAAGACAATTGCATTATCCTAAGTAGATGGAGAAAGCATATGGCCAAGAGAGCAGAGCTTGGTCTGCAAAGAACTTGGCTAGCTGTAGGAAAATGGGAGGGAGGCAGTGGTTCACCTCACACAGGAAAAAAGTGCTGGAGCTTTCCCACACCCACAGAAGTGGTGGGTCAGGGAAGCCACAGAAGTGAGCTCAATGGATGCCGTGACCTCCGGTACTATTCAAAGTATTCCATAAAATTACAATGCCCGACATTTTTTATTGGGTTTATCAGCTGCTTTCAGAGCAGTGGAATCAAAGGTACATGATTATTTTTCTACAAATGTTAGAGTGGCCCTTTCCTGCAAAGAGCCTCACCCCAATTAAAAAAGTCTAAAACTCAGATGCAGATTTCTGGAATAGGCTGGCACAGACTAATCAGTCATTTACGGAACAAAACAACCAGAATAGGTTAGGACAAACAGGTTTAAAAAAAAAAAAAACAACTTTACTTTTATTCTTACCTCATTAGATACGTAAAATGTGAGGTCTGAATCCAAAATATTATCAAATGGCTTTAAGATTTCTTAAATCTGATCTGTTAACAATAGGTACTTGAGGCCAAGAGACACAGAGCTCCATCTATCCATCCCCTGTACAGCAAGTAGCATTTCCTCAACAGGCATCTGTGGCGTTCCTATTGTTCCCTGGGCACCTCTAAGGAGCATGGACCATACCCACAGATGAACAAAACCGTCACACTATCATGCTTATAGTTTAAAGAGGGAGAAGACAGAGTTGACAGGAAACAAAATGTAATTAGTAAATTGAAAGCCGGTGTTAGAGAATTTTTTTTAAGTAGAGGACAAGGCAGAGTGGTTATAAGAAGTTTGTAATTGAGCAAAGACTTGGCAGTGAAATCATTAGCCATGTCTGTAGGTGCAGCAAGAGACCCTGAGGTGGGAGCAGGGCAGCTGTCTTCCAGAAACAGAAAGGAAGTCATTTTGAACAGAAATGACTGGAGAAAACCTAAGATGAGGACAAGGGGGCAGCAATGAAATGAGGGCGGTGCAGGCCACGGCAGATGATTTAGCTTCCGTGCATGTGCACAGAGCTAGGGATAGAACCCGGAGTCACACATGCTCGGCAGGTGTTCTACCACGACATGACTCCAGACTCATGACAGAGAGTGGAAGAAGAATGAGAGCCTCCGGCTAACCCGAGCAGGATACACGGGGTCGACGCTAGAATGAGCAAGTGGTTCTGGGTGCTGACTGGGGTACCGGCAGCTGGGTGGGAGAAGAAACCTAGTGTACAGATCAGGATCCAGATGATGGAGAACAGAGGACTCCACCCAGACCCCAGCGGTGGCAGGGGAAGGTGCGTACATCCGAAAGCGAAGTGGACAGGATAAACAATGTAGCCCACACAGTGTAAGAGAAAGGCAGGAACTAAAAGCGGTTCTCGGAGCAACAGGGAAAAATAAAGCTTTGTAAATTTCAATAAAATTACAAAAAAAAAGTAAATAAATAAAAGCTCTAGAAAATGTTATCAGTCAGTCAAACACTGGGTTTCTTTTTACAGCCTGCAATTTAAGAGGAAATACATCCTAGGAAGTTTGTCCACAAAGAAGCTGAGGCTTCGTAGTCAGCAAGTAGCACATATGTGCGCTTCTGTCCCCACAGCGAATCTAGAGCACTGTGAAAACATCCACAAAGTAAGATGGGCAACTGCCAAGGCATTTGCTTGTTAATGGAAATCGAGTCCATAGTGCTACACTCTATGTATACAACAAAAAATACCTAATGTTACTTGGCACCTATAGGTCAGTGGCAATGCTTTATTGCTTTTAAAGTCAACTTTGGTCCTCAAGCATCACAAGTGTATACTTTTTCAGGTTCTGAGCTGAGGGATTTTTCTGTGGTAGAGGGTAGATTATAGCCTTCAGATAGTTTCTTTTTAAGTAGATTTAAATTTCAAGCACAATATAAAATCTATAGTGATAGTAGTGTTATCAAGCCAGTCATTGATAGGACTAAAGAATCCACAATGTCTTCCCAAATTTAGCATTTTAGAGGCATCGCAACCTGGTATCCCCCACGCTCAGGATACTTCTACAACAATAAAGAAATTGCTTTATAAAATATAAGAAAGCCGAGCAGGTGGGCCCTGCCCTGATGACGTGGGAGCAGGAGAGCGGGCCCTACCCTGAGGACACAGGAGCGGGTGAGCTGGCCTTGCCGTGATGACACAGGAGCAGGAAAGTGGGTCCTGCCCTGAGGACAAGGGAGTGGGAGAGCTGTCCTCTCCCCGAGGACATGGAAGCCATGATGACACAGGAGTGAGAGAGCGGGCCCTGCCCTGAGGACAAGGGAGCCGGCCCTGATGCAGAGCTCTGAGTGAAACTCACCCCAACATCTACCCCATGTATGACCTGCTGGAACACATGAACGGGCCAGACCTGCAGATTCAAAGACTAAGAATCCCCTTGACACACAACAACAACAGGATATCCGACAGCAGTCCCAATGAGGATCCGGTAACAATAGTGTAGTCCTCCATGACTTGTAGCAATGAACATTTGAATATAAACATATGCGGAAAAAAGGCTATACTGTGTGATACACTACAGCTTCTATGACAAAATTTTTTGTTTGTCTGTCTGTTTTATCTTATTGGGGAGAGGAGAAGGATTTTGGTGCATGACGTGTAAATCATAGACATTCAATAAAAGTAAAAAAAAAAAAAAAGAAAGAAAGAAAGAAAGAAAAAGAAAAAGAAAAGAAAGCCACCTTAAGTTAAACTGTGCTGAAGAAAACAACTGACTCCAATGGAGTAGAAAGTCCAACTCCAATAAAATCATACACACACACACACCACATTTGCCCCCTCTGCAGTCACAGCAATGGCAGGATGACTACCTGAAGCCTAGAGCTGTTTTCAGCATGAGACCTCATGAAGCAGGATGCTTTTCAACATCAGTTGCACTACTCCTTTGAAATGTCCCATGTTCTGGTGCATTCTAGTAGCTTTAGGTTTTGTTTGTTTGTTTTGTCTCATGTTTTTTTTTTTTTTTTTTTGTAATGTTGCCTCTTTTAAAGTAAATTCAGAAACAAAAAATCTGAACTTGCAAAAAAAAAAAAAAAGACAGATAAAGGAAGGTAGTTTATTTGAAGGCAGAATATTCACTTTACAGTTATATACTACAGATTTATAATGAAATCAATTGGTTTGTACAATGAAAATACACTAAAAAATTCTGACAAATCTTTCTTCCATTTTATCTGTTGGCCACAGAGAGAAATTTTACCTCTGGCACAAGGTTCTGAGCACGTGAGAAGTCAGTAAATAGCCCAGCTCTGCACTGGACAAATCCTACAAATAAGCTCTCTGTAATAATTTATACATTCACGGGCTCGGGGGGGGGGGGGGCTGTAGGTTAGGATGCTGGACGATTAGGCAAATTCTTACCAGGCTCATGTCTAGACAAAAATGAAGAATACATCTCCTTAGGCACTTCAGCCAGGCATAATGGGTAGACTCCGGCATGCCAACTTCAAAGACTTATTTTAATTATGAGTGCAAAATGCAAGTGATTTGTCTCCTGAGGATGGGAAGAAACTCTTAATCCCTGGTTAAAGCAAAAGCTGTCCGCTGGCTAGAAGAACCCGGGGCCAACTGTGAGTGTCTCTTTAACGACCAAGAAACACCAACTTTTCAAAAGGATAATATTAGATCTGTAAACATTCCCCACTTAATTCATTAGAGAAATCTTAAATTTTGTATTCATTATAAAAACTTAACATTATAGAAAACTTTAATTTCGGACGTTCCCATGGGTCGTGCAAGGAATGAGACACTGTGTGAAAAGAATACACACACAAGGATGAAGAGTAACCCTACTGCTCTTGCCAGCACTATCCTTAAATTCTACCAGTTTTGCCCTTCCATATCCAAAGTCACTTCAGGAAGTCACCACAAGCCATAAAATTCTCAAACCCACCTAATATTGGTTTGTTCAATTTTCTCTAGCAAAAACAAAAGGATGAAAGCTAGTTTTAGGACAACATATAATTTTAAGACACTACCAAAAAGTGATTTGTCTTAGCTTGTCCTAAGGACAGTGAGATGGACTGAATGATTGTGTCACCCCAAATTCATATAATGAAGCCCCACTTTTGAATTTGAACTTGGTAGAGGGACTTTTGGGAGTCGTGAGACCATAAGCATCATACAAAACTAATGCCCTCATTTTTAACAAGGCAGGGGGAGGGGAGAGAAGCAAGTCTCCCATGCTTCCTTATTCTAACTCTATTGCCATGTGGGGATTCGACAAGAAGGCTCTGCAAACCAGGAAGAGGACTCAAACCAAACACAATGACCTGTAGAAGCCTCTAGAACAGTGAAGACAAATGTGGGTCCTTTAAATACACACTCTGCAGAATTTTGTTACAATAGTCCTAAGTAGACTGACTGGGAGAAAGATCAGAAGGCCTGGGTGTCGGGAAGGACACAACCATTAGCCCATGGGAAAATAGTTTTAATTAGCAGCATCTTCACGAAATACTGTAAGATACACATTGAATAGTGATCAAGATGGCAAGAGAAGAATGATGCTTGGTACCTGAGTTTCTTACGGCAGATAGGTCATGGCATCTCTAGTCTGACTGCAGAAATTACTCAGACTAGCATCAGTGTTTTAAAAGGACTAGTATAGTGTTATGGAATGCTACTTGCTCCTGACCACGTGATGGCCCTCTATAAAGGACAACTGTTTACTCAACTCTGGAGGCCTCATCTTGGTCATTTACCCAAAAGTACAGTCAAGGTCATAATTTTCAAAGAAGTGCTCCAACAGCACAATGAGACGCAACATATGGGCCATGTGGTGTCACACTCACAGTAGACTTAGGATCTCCACAAGTCTCACCATGGCATTTGGCACGTCCCTGTCTGCATAACAAGTTCAAGGATATTTGTTCAATTATTGTCCAAGGACTTGACGGTGTTGGAACAAGATTTTAGCAGCAGATGATCCACATGGAATCACATTCCAAGCTCTCTCTTAATGGGATAATTCTTAGGACAGCTGTAGACACTTTCTCCTGCCAAATTTGCACCTCGAGTCCTTGGAAGGGAGGATGAGCGTAAATGCGCTTTCCTGCCAGGGGATGATCTGACAGCACTGAACTGATCCTCACAGTCCATGTGGCAACACTAACTGTAGCCTGTCCTTCAGAGGCTCCAGAGCATCCACCTTTGTGCTAGAGAGAGCAAGCACATTAAAGAGTCCATGTTTCTCCCAAGCAGAAGAGGAGATTTGCTTGCTGCCCTATTCATATTAGACTGAATTTAGGCAAGAACTGACTTCCATGGGCACTTTTCTGTACATAACCACATGTAATTATTTCTTAGCAGATTCCTCATGTTCCAAATTCAAACGGTAGCATCAGCTTCATAATGGGAGCCTTTCTTCATGAAGGGGCTTGTTAGATTTAAATCTCTGAGCGAGTTACTAATGCTCATTAAACAACAACGACAACAAAGAACGCCTTTGACGACAGTGGACATCCTTCTAGATAACAAGCCACTGTGAGAGCAAGGCAGAGGGGCATTGATGATGAAGATCATTTAGGCCATGAGACTAATACATGGCCCCATCCAGAACCTTCTATTTCACTTTCTTGATGCAGAGATTCCAAGGCATATGCTTCTTCTTGTCCAGCGGTTAGGATGTGGGGTTCCCAAACAAAGCAGTTGAAACACAACACACGCCCATACACCAGGGCTTCACAGTGAGTAACACATGTCTTTGTTTACTAAGGACGCCTGAGTATGGCTGTCCTCATTTTCCCAACTCTCATGAGAGAAGTGTGTGACTTGGCAAGTAGAATGTTATGTTTGTTTCACTTTATCAGAGAATTTTCACGCTGAAAGGAACCTGAGACCATTTATTCTAACTCCAAATTTTAAGGTAGAGGACACGGAAGTGTAAATAATTGAGAACAAGAAAATTTAGATGAAATATTCCCACCTAGCAATTTGCTGTTACTTGCTAAAGTGAGCACTTGCTCAAGGAGGCTGAATGTCCTCCAGCACATTGCTGACCTTTGGTGCATCTGAAAATGTCAAACACCCCACCTAACTCATCCCTTCCCACACTGAAAGTGTTGGGCAGATGGGGGGGGCACCTAGAGGTCATAACTAGCGGCCCAGGTTTGAGCCCTGATACTTCAGAAAGAAAAAAGAAAGCTGGACAAATCTGCTGAACTCATGTCCTACTGCTACTTGAACAAACACACACACACACACACACACACACACACACACACACACACACAGGAGTCTCTTTCCGTCTCTACAGTCCCACAGGTCAGCAGGCCAGCACAGGTGGCACAAGGCTAAATTCAACCCGTCAAGAGAGCTTCCCTCCTTTCTGTGCGGTTTAAAGATCGCCTGTCTCCTTGCCACTCACGTTTGTTGAAGCTGCTCACATCCCTTAGTTCACGGCCCTGCTTTCATCTTCCAAGCAGCAATGGTGAGTTATTTTTCCCCCTGACAATACAACTCACTAGCCCTCTCCACATCCCTCTGTCTGTCTCTCTTGAAATCATCAGCTAAGGATATTTATTGTTAAAAAACTCATACATCACCCAAAATATCACCATCTCTACCTCCACCCCCAGGTCTTTGACCTTAAGCCAGCATTCTCAACTTGTGGGTCGAGACCGCTTTGGGGATGAATAACCCCTTTACCTAAGACCATTGGAAAACACAGATACTTACGTTATGGTTCATAACAGTAGCAAATTACAGTTATGAAGTAGTAATGAAAATAAATTTATGGTTGGGGGTCGCCACAACGTGAGCAGCAGTATTGAAGGATCACAGCATCAGAAGGGTTAAGCAGTCCTGTAAAGTCCCTCCCTTTTTTTTTTTTTTTTAAAGAATGACTTAATGCAAATTCTAGGAATCAGGTCTGAGTATCTTTGAGATATTGGTATTCTCCGGCTACCTCTCCAGACTTCTGACACGCACCTCATTAAATGACCCCATCGTCTATCTGGTGGCCACACCAGAATCCAATCTCGGTGCTCCCACCTCTGGCTGGTGATTAAGTGTCACACAATGATACCCTGAACTTCGCTGGGCTTTCTGCTCACGGATGGTTATCTCAAACCAATGTGTCTTCAACATTTTCTAAAGCACAGTATCCCTTCATTCCAGACACAAAAGGTTTTGACAGGGTAGGACAACACTAATGACATTTTGTAAAGACAAGAGGGACACCTTGAGGCTCTAAAACTGGAATAGGGCAAGTGGATCCTCAGGCAGCTTAACTGACACAGAAGTAAAAGAGTGAAAGGGTTCAGGCATGAACAGTCCCAGCCCTTTCGCACACCTTATTACAGTATATTTGACTGTGCCTAAGGATATGCCTAAAGCCATTTTGAAAGCCTGTAAAATAAAATCAAAATTTTCACCAACCTCACAGTGCCTTTCATGCTATAACGCACGCTCAACTCGCATCTCCCTCTCATACCCACATTCATACCTACATGAGCTTGAGACACTGAATTACACATATCGGTTCTAAATTTGGTTTGGTGGTGGTGGGGGCGAGTCATGTGTCAAAAAGACTTCCTCTCTTGAAGACACTCTGCCCCTCATCCTGCTACTATTTGGGACCCAAGAAATGAGTCACTGAACTGTACACCAACAGCCTGCCCCTGGCTCAGACTAGTCACAGAGACTCTCCTTGCCATACGCACAGATGGGCAGCAGTGCTTTAAGCAGCCATTACACCTTTAAGACAAAGGCTGTAAACCAAATCACCTAGCCATATGCTTTATTCCTAGCATCCAGAAACACCGTTCAGCAGAGATGGATGAAGACTGTATTACTACTCAGCAGTTCTGTTTCCTACTGTTTTTTTTTTTTCCCTAAACCGTTCCCCAGTTTTCCACTTCACACCCAAGAAGCAGGATTAGTCACTGTCTTCTACAGTATGCAGCTTTTCCACCTACCTGAAATGTTTCCTGTCCTGCTCAGTGTCACCATGGTATATAAGGAAGTCTCCATGGCATTACATATGCATAAGCTCCATCCTCATTGGATTGCTCACTTGGTCCCTAGGTCTTGACAGATACTCTTTGAACTATATCCCCGTATGATTGCTTTTCCTTGCTATTACAGTTTGAATATGAAATGTCACCCACAGTCTCACGGGTGTGAACACTTGGTCCCCAGCTAGGGACTGGCCTTGGGTAGGACCTACCTTGGGTAGGAAGAAGGTCACCGAGAAGTTCCCCTGAAGGTTTCCTAGCCATGCCCCATTTGTTGTCCTTTCTGTCCCTCTTGGCTGTGGATGCAATGTCACCAGGCACTACACCCTCCTGTCCCCACAGCTTCCCTGGAATGAAGAGCTGTATTGTCCCCCCCACTGTGAGCTAAAATAAACCCTCTGTCTTAAGGTGCCTCATGCCAGATATTTGATCTTCGCAAGGAGCACAGGAAGTAAAGGAAGTCAAGCACTCAGTTGCCCTCATTTGCAGCCCTCTGCCCTCTAGTCATCTCACAGGTTCTTAAACTGTGCAAATTGTGGTACTCGGCCTTACAGGCCACAAAGCATGATGGTTGTGTTTGCTTTATCAGAGAGAGAAGGGTTTTCATAACAATTCCTTCATTTGTGGTTTCCATGATTTTCTGTAGAAGTTTCCTACTAAGTTATTAATAATGGCCAGTAAGAGACTAAAGTAGATGAATATTAAGAGGAAACATGGGTGTCATTTATATTAATTAAGAGGCCATCTTGGCAGTTGCTAATGCACCTGCATATGAGACCCAGCCATTCTGACCTTATCTATTTACTCAAGAGAAATAAAAATACACCCAGAGCTGGGCGTGGTGACTCACACCTGTAATCCCAGCACTCAGGGAGGCAGACGCAGGAGGACCTATGTGAGTTTGAGGCCAGGTCTACAAAGCAACCCAGAATAACTAGGGCTACACAAAAAACCCTGCCTCCCCAAACAAAATAACAACAACAACAATAATAATAATAATAAACAAACCCAGGCATAAATAAGTACAAAGATGCCCATGAGGACTTTGATCAGGGTTAAGGTTAGAAAACTGGAAATGTGTGTGTCTGTACACAGGCAAATAAACTGGTATATGCACATGAGTATTACTCAGTAATCTTATTCTAGAAACAAAAGAACTGTGGAAAAGGATGAAGGTAGAAAGTCAGCCAAAGAAAATACATGATTCTTTTTAACAAAAGCAAAATTACACCTATAGTAACTGTCATCAAATTGGTGGTTGGCTAGCAATGAACTGGGAGTATTGTACAGCAAGAGGGCTCAAACAAGGTCTTAGGAGTAAAAAGAAAAAAATTACTATTATTACTGTGGCAATGGTGTCACTGGTGAACACATGCGTTGAGATTCATGAAATGTAAAATGTACACTGACCACAGATGCATAGTATTGAATGTAAACCATCACTCCGTCATGCTAATACTTCCAAATGGTCCAGTGAACTTTTCACCACATTTGGAGACACTATTAGGAACGATCCGATATGATATGGATACAGGCTTACATAATATTTATGAAATTCAGTTTGAATGATCAGGCAGGGGAAGGAAGATAATCTCTCATATGGAATGTGACTTTAGGCTTCAGTGTGTCTAATGGATGCAACACCACACACTAGAGATGCCTACGAAATGGTGGCTTGTGCAGAGCACTATCTATAATTACTTTGGAACTACCCAGGCTTAAAAGCTGGGAAGGAACTGCTCCGCTCAGCAGGACTACTTTGCACTAATGCGGATTCACATTACTATTTCCTCCACAAATTAGTAAGGTGACTTCTGGCAGCTTATTGAAATTAAGAAGCTTTGAGAGCATCATGTGTTGGAACTGAAAGTGTTTGGAGAACACAGCTTACTGGAAGTGACAGGAGGCTGCGAGAGCTAGTTATTGCACCAAATGACCAAGAGAAAGAGGCCAGGATGATGCAGACCTCCTCTGCCAATACAGCCCCTCAGAGCTTCTGAAGCTCAACTCTCCTTCACCTCATGTGGAGCTGTTGACAGCAGAGCTTTCAGGACCCTCTCTGCCCAGCAGAATAATATGCCTTTCCCCAGGTGTTCCTCTTACTGCTGGTTCGGGAAGCACACACTGAAAGTCAACAGGGCATCCTAGTCTCCTGGACCAATGTACCAGATGTAGAGTGGTCATTCCCATAAATTAAGTAAAAAGAAGGCTAAATTAATGTATTCCACCAATGATACTCCCAGTTACAAACAAGGAAAGGTGTTAAGAGAAAGTACCCTCTGTATTAATGAGTTCATCTCAGTTCTTAGCTTATGCAACCTCTATATTTCTGACCTTATTTTTGTTGTTCTTTAATGGCAAAAGTAAAGTATTCTGTGTTCTATTGCTGAAAGACAGAGTCATGTTTCAAACTGTACATCATTTTCCAGTGTCAAGTGACAAAGCCAAAGATAAGAGAAAACTAGAAGGAGGAAAAGCTAGAAGGAAAAAAGACAAGACTTCATTAAAAGCCTGAAAAATAAGAAAGGAGGTCACAGTTCAGAAGAGAAGAAGAAAGTTCTCTGAGGACAGGAGATGATGTGGACAGATCAACAGAGAACAGGAAGGAGGAAGAGACGCACGTTAATAAGTTTGCCTCAGGATGAAACAAATACCAAAAACCACACAGTCAAATGGGCTTGAAACACAAGACAATGTCAAATAAATGGAAGGGATGAGGGGAAAAGAAGGATAGAGAGGGGGTTGTCAAGCTAATAAAAAAGATCCATTTATTGTTTGCACTTTTAAAACAGGATTTAACAAAAGATACAGCAATGTGAAGGAGAAAAATCACACTATAATCCTCAGCTTATCTGCTGGATGAACAACCAATACCAATGGAACCAAGTTCACCACCTGAAGAGGTCAGATGTTTTTCCATCGATGAGAATACGAAGGGATAGAGGGATGCAGAATTAATAGCTCTCCACCCCAACCTGCCCCCATCAACTAACACACTAATTCCTGAAACCTAGGAATATATCACCTTACAGCAAAAGAGGACTTTTCACACATGATTGAAGGAAGGTTTTTAAGATACAAAAGGAGTCCTACATCTTTGAGGGGGGCCAATGTGACTGCTAAGGTCCTGGATTAAAAAACAAAAGTGAAAGAGAAGGAAGGCAATTCAAAGGGGATGTACGGATGGAAGTGAGGCAGGGCGATGCAGTCATGAGCCCCAGAAACAGCCAGAGAGCTGTTTCTCCCTTTGAACCTCCAGAAAAAAACACAGTCATGCAGGCTTATTATAGACTCCAAGCTCCGGAACTGTAAGGCCATGCCACAGTTTGTTTCCCAGAAACTTTCCAAAAACACATGGGCAAAGCAACTGCTGAAAGAAGAGTTCACTTCAGAGCACAGTTCAAGGCACACTTACTCCACTGTGGTGGGGAAATCAAGAGGGCAGGGGCTTGGCACAACTGGTCACCTCACATTCACACACAGTCAGCAAATAGAGGGGCCATTGAATGCATGGTTTCTAGTATTCAGGCCCCCGTGTCTGTCTGTCTGTCTGTCTGTCTGTCTCTCTCTCTCTCTCTCTCTCTCTCTCTCTCTCTCTCTCTCTCTCTCTCTCTCTCTCCCCCTCTCTCTCTCTCTCTCCATTTTATACAGTCTAGGCTCTCCTGCCTAGAGAATGCTCCCACCCACAGTTCAGATAGTCTTCTCACAGAAATTAATTGTAACCATGATAACCCCCAAGGGGCACATCCAGAGGCCCAGCTCCCAGAAGTTTCTCTATCAAGCTGCCAACATGAACCATCCAGTTTATGACGATTTCTTACAGCATCAATAGCAAACTGATTACAGGAGTTTTACATATGTTCCGTTGAACTGAAGAGCAATACATCCCCAGGAGAACATCTGCCTGTGCTCCACTGGATCGTCTAATTTACTAGACGATGAGTTACATCTGTGTGTATAAAACTGGAAACTAGTCACGGGGCAGATCCAAGAAAGCACGCCCCAAACACTGACTGCTGAGGTTTGTTTCCTTTATTGGGTTAGCCCCTTGTGTGATTCATACCGACTAAGGAACAAAAGACAGATAAATCAGTCGGCTGGCTTTCTCTGACTCGGCTTTCCTCTCCCAAAATACCTGGCTGAAGCCAAGTGCTCAGCAGTGGATTGGGCTCCTGAATTTCTGGGCTGGATGCACTGCGAGCAAATGTGCCTCATCACCTGTTCCCATGTCCTGGAAAAGCCGAACCTAAATGTCAGATTTTTCTTATACTCTAAGTCACCAATGCAGCCAGTCAGCTTTATAAGGCATTCTAGAATTTATTTTAGAAAAACCACTGTGTTCCTGCAGCTGGAAGAGATTATTAAAGTGCTAAATGTTAAGGCTATTACTGAAACATGGCCAGACACATGGAAATAAGTTTGAAAAAAAAATGAAGAGAAAAAGAAAACTAAAGAAAAAATCTTACTTTGATATAATCCTTCTGTTAATTCTATCCTTAAGGCACGATGATAGAAGAAATTAGGGTTATCTCAAAAATACAAGTGGCTTCTCTCAATATTGAGACAGCTGGCCAGCAGTTGGAACTAGACAGTGTTTCTAACGCGCTACACAGGGAAAGATAGAGATGGAAGAAGGAAGGTGAGCCAAGGTTCCTGCACATGGGACTCTATAGTATCACTGAGAAGGAATAGAGCTTAGAGGTAGCACACACAACAATTAGAGAGTAGCTCACAGTCACTAGTTGAACTCGAGAGTGCTACAAAAGGCACACACACCAACAGGAGACATCCTAAGAGAGCAAGGGGAACTGGATTTGTAGCTGTGAGGAACCCTTCGGGAAGGTTAGGATTGAAGGTAGGCTGCATGTACACAGATAGGGAGTGGGGAGCACATTCTCCACATGCTCAGCAGAGAATCAGCTGAGGAACTTCTCTTCTGTCTTAAAATCTTGAATTTTCAGTTGAGGCCGAAGACGTAAAACTTACATAAATCCTGTGTTTTTGTCCCATCAAATTTATAGCCCACTCAAACACATACCAAGATGCGAGAGATTAATTGGCACTTCTTTCTATTCCATTGGGGCTTAAAATTAGAAAAGAGGGGAAATGGTCACCATTTCCCATAATCCTCTACGTCATGTGACATAAGATATGAATATACAAACGAAAGCAGCTGCGGCCTCTGAGAACATCATTAACTATTTAAATAATGGTAAGTGTTGGATACTGTCAGAAACACAGTAGAAACCAGATTTATCACCTAAATTTATTTGTCAGAAAACATGTATGTCTGAGTTACTTTTGTCAAGTTCCAGCAAGTACTGATGTAAACTGCTCTCTGAAAAGAGCAATAGTAAACTAAGAACTTAGTAGATGGACAAATGTGAATTTTTCTGCCATAGGTAGCTAACTATACATTACAGCTAACTATAACTATCTTTTTTTAAAAATGCCATCATTCGCTGGGTTTAAAGAAAACACTTTAACAAGTAAATGTTGAGTATTGGGACAGTTTCAATGCATAAGAAAAACATATACTTTCAGAAACTGCCAGGATATTCTGGCACTGGTAACTAAAATAACAAACATTATAGGAGAAAAAGCAACTTTGAAAATTACTATAAACACCTACACAGTACCCTGAGGAAACCGCTAAGGACTGAGCCCCAATGTACAATGGATTTTTCTCATTGAAAGAAGCTGAATCAAGCTACTGTTCTCAGCCCTGTCTTCACCAATAAAGCAGGAAACAGTAGGTGGCTGCTGGAGCAGCTGTACGGCTTTATGGAAGAGGAGACTCATCTTCCCCTCAGAGTGCTGAAGATACCCAGGAAAAGGAGCAACCCCAACCCTACACACACAAAACAACACATGCCTTGGAACCCTTTTACAGAATGCTGTTTGAACACATTGAAGTCCCTGTATTACTTTATGGTACCAACAAAGTGTTCCCTTTGGCCATTGCCTTTCTGCTGCACTGTAGCTAACAAAACTGTGGGCACCTGGCACTTCTAAAGAATTCTTTTCTGGAGAGCAGAGGGTGCACACAGCTCTCAGTGTCCGAATGGATCAGTGAACTCTCCCTTCAACAGACACTTCTGCACAGAGACACAACATGCCATGGATAAGATGTCTGCAGAAACAGAGCTTTCTGCTTGTGAGCAGTCTGTCTGAAAGCAGACCTACACCCCAGGCTGTGCCAGGAGGTGAATACACCTACTGACACTTCACAGAAGAGAGGCAGTGAGCTGGATGTTTTTCCTGGCTTTCCAGACACACCAACTGACAGCCGTAAAGATGGCTCAAGAGACTATGATTACCACCAGGCCTCTCCATTGATATTTACAATTAACTCTTCAATTATTTTGCATAATTTAAGAATCAATAAAGTCATTGGCTTTCAAATTATTGCATGTCTGAATTTTTCATAAACAATGCTGAGGGAGGAAATAGGATCTGTAATTACTGAGGAGCCTAAATGTCACACCAACGCCCAACTGCCCACTATTTCTCCTTCAGGATCTCACTGCTATCTCCTAGATAGTGGTTTAAGTTGAAAGTTCAAAGCACAAACATAACAGGTTGAAACTTGAAGGGGTTTTGGGTTCTGTTTTGCTTTGCTTTTAATAAAAATCAATTGCCCCAAATTTGCTGATTACATTGGAAAGTTGTAAGTTCTGCAGTTGGGGAAAAAAAGTAGCTTGCCGTAGGTAAAGTCTCTTTATTCACAGTCACAGAGAGCTGAAGTGGGGCACCTGCAGGCCAGGCTGCCCAGGCGAGATTCTGAAGAGTCGGGTGTTGAACTCAAATCAAACAACACATAGAAAGGGCTCCTGAGTGGGACACGACATGATGGGGAGACAGAGGTAATGGGTGAGCACTTGGTGGTGACTGTCGTGACAGCTGAAGGAGAGCTAATCTGAACATTGAGTGAGGTCACCCAAACTGGCAAGTGCTGAGAAAGATAGCTATGAGTCACATCCCCCTGGTTCCATTACTCACAAGGGGCCAGCGGTGACACTAGTTGTGACTTCACCTCTATCATATTCACAGTCGCTTGTCCCCAGCTGCTATCGTTTCCTGGTGTGGAGCAGGCAGTGTCCATGAAATTGACAATAACACTCTAGGCAATTACTATTATTTTTTCATGGTATAGTTTATTGCTGGGAGAAGTGGAGTCCCTGAGCTGGCATCAGCACCGCCCCACATCTCACTCTTACCTGAGGTGACTGTGAGAAGCCGTGGAGTGAATGGACAGCAAATCTGCAGACAGACTCTGTAACAAGTCCTCTCTCACCGGCAGCTGTATCTTCAGACAGGATGATAAAAACAGGGAAGCATCATCAAGCCTTGCCCACCTGTCTCTCCATGGTCTTCTCTGGCAACTAGCTGCTGCTGCTGTAATGCTTCTGTCCTAATCCTCCAAGCCCATACATAGATGAAGCTGCTGAAATAAACCCTTGCTGACCCTGTCTTGAAAATCTCAATCTCATATGCTGCAGCGAGCCTGGTAACACTCTGTGTTATCTGCAGAACGCAGACCCTTTTGCTCTTTACTGCGTAATCGTAGACAATGTTTCTCCAATGGAAAATTGTCACTGGAGTTGGCAGGCCACTCTCCCCTTCCAGCTTTGATACCCAGTTGTAACAGTTCTTCCTGCAACCTTAAAAACTCTCTCACAATGTTGTGGTTTTACTATTTAAAAATAAAAGCACACAAGCTCATTTGATCACATTTTGGTTTTATGAAACATTATAATAAAGTCTGTTTTGCTCAAGCAACTAAGATTAGCCATGGTTCAGACAAAACCAGACGCGTTACCTTTTACAGTTTATACACTTTCCAGGATTCTAAGACATCCCGAACTAAGAACACAAAGGATGAAAACATGAAACCCTTTTCTAACATCATCTGGTGCTAGTTATTCCATGGGATCTTTAGTGTCCATACTTCAGCATGGTACCTTCATTCATGAATATCTATGATATTCACGAAAAAACATTTTGTATAATAATAAGTCTCCAAGCCAATGACTAAATATATTTTCAAGTTGATCGAAAGTATATTTCCACTCTTACTCAATAAAAGAAGCTTCTTTAAAAACATATCTCTTGATATAATTGAACCAAAAATGGGGGCATTTTGCCCCATACCTTCGTTAATTATGAACAACAGACAAAAATAAGTCGGCTTTTGTGGTCATTCCTACAACATGAAAGGCACATCATGTCACCTGTGCTTTCTTGTCCTACACTAACATAATCACAGAAAGCATTATGTAGCGAGCTCTCAGTTTTTAAAAAGGGATCTTATTCCTCAGAGAATTTTTATATTCACAAAATAATTCAGCACAATGTACTGCTATTTCCCATACGCCCCTGGGGCTGCACACAACAGTGTTCAATAATACACAGAAAAATCTCATCAGTCAAGCAAGGGGCATCCATATGTGCCTCACAGAAAAGCTACTGGAGTTACAGTTAAAGTCAGGAAAGTTTTACAATAAGCAATCATAAATAAATCTGCATCACATTAATGTCAGATATACCAGAAAATGATAGTTTCTAATACACTTTGTTAAAATTTATCATAAATTTCTCTTATTAGAAACCAAAGAAAATAACCCATAATCACGTACTCCCTGAGGTTTGAGTGGCTCATGAAATTAAACAAACAAACAAACAAACAAACAGCCTCTGCTTGCACTTGCTCACCAGATGAGCATAGAATAACTCATCATAGCTGCTCCCATCCAAGCTACCAATATCCACATCACCACTTTTTTTTATGCTTTCTTACCTGAAGAAGAGTAAGCGTCACCCAATCATAAATGAGCTTCTGCTAGTATGTCTGAGGCAGGTGCGTGAGGCACCCAGAGCAGTCAGAGTCTCTGGACAAGCTCTCTCTCCTTCCAGAACAGGAGGAAGAGGCTTGGATGAGCAAGCCTACACAGGCAGCCACGGCAACAGGAACAAAAAAAAAGTCCCACCCCTCTGTCACTGAGCTCAGAGAGGCTGGGCAAACACTGCTCTTGGCCACAACAAAATAGACAGACAGTGGCTTAGAGGGACTCTTTCAACTATTCTAAGCAGAAGGGCAAACAGAGCAAAATGCTTTTTACGGGGCTGACAGCCGAGGAACACTGCCTGGGAAAGAGGGAGCAGCCAGGAGCAGAAGCAGAAGTGCCTCCTGAAGAGAAACTAGAGTACACTACGAGGGGAAACCTGAAAACTACACCTGCAGTCTTAAAAAAACAAAAGTCATTCTACCTGAAGGCTACAAAACCCTCAAGAGCTAGGCCTGCAGGAAAGAGGTCTGCAGTGCGGCACACAGGGAAATGGGGGAACTTGTTCAGAATCTCTTTGCGATCCGCCTGCTGATCTCCGTCCAGGCTCATGCTCTATCTACCGTGCCTCCAGGATGTCAGGGAGGACGTGAAACTTTGAAACCCCTAAGTTTCTGGTAGTGCAGATCTAAAGAGAAATAATTTGAACTCGAGTCCAAAAGGAGCTCAAGAATTAACTTCCCTTGTGAACAGTAAATTGTTGAGGATTTTGCCCAATAAGTAAGTCTCCTTAGGAATACAATTCTAAGCCGCATTAGCATGCTAATGCATGTACACATACAAGTTCCCACATGGGCTTATCTACAAGTGCTAACTTTACAATAAAATGTCAGTATTCCCCAACTGTACCAGTTAATACAAAATGCATAACAGTATTTTGGGTCAAATTTTACCACAATCAACCTATAGAAATATAAATGGATTTCCATATTGCAAGATTTCTACTGTGCGATAACTGCGTGTTACTGGTGAATCCATTAGATGGAATGTTTTATGGTTTATATCCCAGACTTATTTAATCAAGGGCCTCTTTACTTGAAAATACCCAGGGAGAACTGTACTTTACAGTACCAATTTGGGAAATGCTTCTATCTCTAGATTGCATTTGCTAACTTTTAGTTCACAAAGCAGACACTGTGATAACTTCCAAATCACTTAGAAAAGTCACCGGACTAGGTCCCTCATATGTCCCAACTTGCAACAATATCTCTGAAATAACAGTATGGTCAATTTCCGCATTTCCCATACTTCAAAGCGTAAGTGTTTTGATTCCTTTTATTTATTTTTTTCTTTTACCCTAAATGCAGGCATAGGGGAAGAAAGCCAACTCTGCAGATGTTCAATGATTACTATCTTAGGAACCAGTCAAATTACCTGACAAAAGCAACTTAAGGGACTGAGAGTGCACTCAGTCATGGCAGGAAAGTCATGGTGACAGGAGCTCCAGGTGACTAGTCACACTGAACCCACAGTCAGGCAGAACAGAGCAATGAATGGCGGCGTCCAGTTAGCATCCTCCTTTTTATGCCTTCAAGACTCAAGCCCAGGGAATGGATGGCTCTTCCCATCTCAATCAACCTAATCAAGGTAGTCCCTCACAGGCACAGCCAGAAAAGATTCTAGATCCTGCCAAGCCAATAGTAAATAATAACCATCACAGCTACCAACTACTTCATAATGGCGCCCACGGGAACTGGTACATCTACTTTAGACACTCTACAGTTGATAGCCACAGTAGGCATGAGGTTGAGTTGTGATAACCTGTTATCCTCAAACACTGAAGGTTACATGTCATAGACAGACACTGAGCTGAAGAAGGCCATGGAGTGGGCATCATATGTACTGACACCAAGTCAGAAGCAATCTTTAAAGTCACCACCCAAACACAGTACTACTACTTGCACCCGTATGTGTGCATGTCAACCACTCCCATACTGGCAGACTCAAAGCGAAGGCACTGAGTCAAAGTACCTCCAAGAAGCCACTTGTCAAACCTGATCCCACTGTAAGCCCTTCATTTAGCACAAGTCCCAGAGTCCTGCAGTCCTCACACAACACCCCCGCAAGTCCCTCTCAGCTACCATGCTCACTGAAAGAAGACCGAGATTGGTTAGAACTCCAAGCACAGGGGTGACAACACAGTCAACAGTCTTACTCACCTAAGAATACAGTATTCCACCCAGGAGGGTTCCCCTGCTCATGTTCCTTTAAAAACTAAAGTCTCTGATGGTGTGGGTAGGGTTCCACAGAACAGAGTGTGCTTAATAGGCCCAGGTCTCTGAGTTCCAGGCCCAACACCATCTTTTTTATCATTTAAAAAAACTTAAATACCGGGATGGCTCAGCAGTTAAGAGAATATGTTGCTTGTATCGAGGATTCATTTCCTAGGACCCACAGGGTGGTTTACAGTCACCTCCAATTCCAGTCCCAGGAGATCCACTGTCTTCTTTGACCTCCTAGGGCACAAGACACACATATGACAAACACACATACACACAGGTGAAACACTCATACATCAAATAAAATAAAGAAATATAAAAAATTAAGATTGGAAACTTTCTAACCCAGTGGTACTCCTCTAATTTTCTAATATGAATACACGTAATAAGCGTAACTAACAAAATGTACTTTTATACACTAACTCACCACCAAAACCAAAACCAAACAAACAAAACACCACCAACAACAACAACAAAAACCTCCAAGGTGAAGCACCATAGCTTCAGAATGGCTATTCCAACAATACAGGAGTTTAGTGATGTGTATAGACTTCAATTTTGGTGTGAGATAATTTTTTACTTGCAAATTTTTAAATATCAAATTTTATTTTTAAAGTAACTTTAAAGCTGTCTTTTCAATTTTTGAAGCAAATATTACATCTTTGATTCACAATATTCTATTTGAAGAACACGACGAGATTTTGCAAATATATTTGATTTTTAAAATGATTAAGGAAGAAAAGAGAGCAAGAAATGCTAAATAGTAGGGGATGGGGAAGCACTGAACACAGGTGGTGCAAAGTTATAAAAGAGGATCTAAAGCTGACTATCTTACTTATGTTTGGTTGGTTTGGTTTTGGTTTTCGAGACAACTGCTGATTGTTTTTCTAGGGCTAAGTCTCTCGTGTATTTTTTGCTATTGGATGATAAATAAGTGAATAGAATATATTCAATATTAAAGTGTAAAATTGAATGTGAAGCTCCAAAGCTTCCATTCTGGGTGCCTATTCTAACTGTACAGAAGTCCACTGAGTTGCATGGACTTTTGGTCTAGTTAACACTGATGTATCATGATGCTTTCTTTTATTTGCAAGGGTTTTTTTTAATAATGAAGTTTATAAAATTAAGTTATATAAATATATTTAGTATATATAACTTAAATATAAAATTAAAACGAAATTATTAGGGAAGATACAGGATGTTGAGCCGGCAGCCTAATTTCCCAGAATCTTGGTTGTTTTTAATCTGTAAAGTAAAATTGAAACCACTTTCCCCACAAGGGCACATGGGAATCAAAAAAGAAAAACAGAGAATCTTGAGATCTATGTAAGGCGTGCACTGAAGTGCTCTAGCTTGCTGAGATATGCTCTCAGCCTGCTTACTAAGGGCACCCAGTTGAAAAAGGGGAGGTCACACACAGTCACTCTTTATTGGGAAGATGCAGCCGAGTCCCCTAAGACTGGATATAGGCCATGACAGTATTAAAAACTTCTTGTGAAAGTAACATGAATTTATTTAGAATGTTCAAGCCACAGAAGGCATCAAAATAAGAATTCCCATACTCTCCCCCACCACTGCCATTTTGGGCCATATCTGCCCTGCTCCTTATTTGGACGGTCACTCAAGAGTTCCTGTCTAAGGGAGTCACCCCTTTGTCATGGTTTCCAGCAGCCAAGAGCTTCTTCATCTATTGCTGCATTTTCTGTGCTCTTTGTGTTTTCTTTTGTTCTGGTCTTTGCAGTGTAATGTACTGAAATATGAACCGGAAGCCTAAAATCTACGGTACTCTGAGCACAGAAATAAAAGCATTACCCATCTTGCCAATATGAAAAATGAGGACCATGATCAAGAGATTGGAGAAGAGGAAAGTGTGGGAGCACTATCTTAATCTCATATCTTGGCATCAATAAATGTTCTCTAAAGCTAATAAATTCCATAAATGAAGGATCTCATACTGCTATTCACATTTATAACAATTTTCTACCACAAAAAAAAAAAAAAATCCTAAAAACTAAAGCCCACATTATAAATAAATTACAGGAAAAGCAGACATAAAAAAAAAAATAAGTGAGACATAGCATTGAAGTGGATGCCAGCTCTGTTTACCTGGGCCCAAGCCCTCAAGCACTCCATTATACCGAAGAACTCTCTGCCTTGCCCTTTACCTTGCAAAACCTCTACTGCTAGGATTCTAAGAGAGTGATTCTTTTTTTTTTTTTTTTTTTTTTTTCTCCCTAGACAGGGTCACACTGCTTAGCCCTGGCCCACGCTGGCCTCAAAGTCACAGAGATCCACCTCCCCTGCCTCCTGAGTACTGAGACTAAAGGTGATTCTGATTGCTCTGCACATCACCTAATTGGGCAGCTATTCCTCAGAGATTTAATACCAGGATTTAAACCACTTCTTCCATTTAGCTAAGACTTTTGCCCCACTTACCTACAACTTAACAGTTTCAGAATAAAACTAGACACCTTCACACATACACACAAAAAATGTCTTCACAAAAACTTCCACCACCTTCCCAATGTTCATTTCCCTGTTTCCTCCACTGGCTAGTCTCAAACTCACTATGTAGCTAGGAATAACCTTCAACACCTGACCTCTTGCCTCTGCCTCTGGAGCACAGGAAGTGAAGGCCTGTAGCCACGCCCACTCCTACCTTCCTTATGGCCTTTGTTATGCCTGCCTCTTGCTTCTTTCTGGTTTCTGCTGCTAAGCAGCCTGCACAGCAGACAGATGATAACTCTCCACAACTCTCCCTGCTCCAGCTTCGGTGATATCAAATTGGTAAAACTGGCTATAGCAGGAATAATTCCATCACAGAAATTGACAAATAGTTCAAACCAAGCTTCCTCACTCCCTCTCAGGCCACCTGTGGCCACTGGCTGTACACCACTGCAAAAAGGCCTGTGCATCAGACAACTTCCGGAAACAACAGCTGTTTATGGAGCTGTGTGTAACGAAAGAGTACTTTCACCTTTTCCCTAAGGACAATAAGTCTTTCAGGCTTTGTAAGTAGTGAATTGATTCAGAGGGATAATTTCCTTGATAGGACACTTCCACAAGATACACTAGCATTATCATAAACACCACCCACGGGGCCTGTGAGCACAAACGAGCTGTGTTTTTAGGGTGAATACCGTTCCTCCCACTTCTCTTGGGTATATGCATATAACATGTTTGGCCCTAGCAGCTCTCAATAGCACATATAACTTAGTTTCCTTATTCTCCTTAATAGGAAACTTAAGAAAGTACAAGGATATTTCTTTATTTTGCATAATAAATAAAACTTTTTAAAGATGCAAACACAATCACATCTCTGAGCCCTCTCCTTTTCCTCTTGCCTCAAACACAAAAACATTTAAAAAAAAAAAAATAATAACCACACTGTTCTTTTTCCGTGGCTCCCAGCTGTCTATAGATTAAAAATAAAAAGTTATTTAATATTGTGTTCTTGATCCCTTTAGCTTTGCAAGGATCAATTCTAAAACTGACATCCAGTATACTCAAATTCAATTCAGTGGGACAGAAAAGAAAGGACAAGTATCAGAGAAATTATTGTACAACATGATGAAGCCAGTCTAATAAATACAGCCAACTAGTCTACCTGGGCCATCCTCCTAGTGACCATGAAACAAAACTATTTCACAGAAGGAAAAACAAGTATACCAAAGAAAATTGATTTGTCAGTATCATCTCAGGTGATATTATCACCAGTGTCACTCTAATTCCTGGTGCTCAATGAACATCTCATTGCATCACTGGGTAGCAGTGTTATTAAATTCTATCAATAATATCATTACCGAATTTTATTTTACTAATTGTCATTAAAGTGAGAGATAATTAGCTTTAAAAAACAGAAACCACAGAACCATAAAAATTAATTCTCTTACCTAGGGATATTTTGGGGAGTGATGTGGTTATTTGTTTCTTTGCTTGTTTTCCTTTTTGAGACAGGGCTTCTCTGTGTGGTCCTTGCTGTCCTAGAACTCCCTCCATAGATCAGGCTGGCCTCAAACTCAGAGATCCACCTGCCTCTGCTTCCCCAATGCTGGGATAAAAGGTTACCTACTTATTTTAATAGATTTATTTTCGATCCAAGATAGCTGCGACAAACACACAGGGTATCTGATCTGCAGGACAGAGACTAGGGACCAGGCCAGCAGCTACAGACCTCAAGACCTCAAGAGCCCTAGGAGAGACAAGGGTCCACGAAGTGCAGAGCACAGCTGTGTCCGAACTCAGGCCACCCAACCAGCCCACAGAGTCTGGACCCATACTGCCCGGGATCCACTGCCCTGTGCTACATGAGGGACTCAGTATCTGAGACTGAACTGTGTGTGATAAAAACACCAGCCTGGAGCTGCAGGACAGGGAAAAACCACAGGAAACCTGGTGGTTCTGACCTCAGAACGACCGGTGAATCCTGAGAAAGGCCCAAGGGCTGACAGACACATGGGGCACAAAATCCAAAGCCCAGCGCAGCCAAGTATCTCTCTCTCTCTCTCTCTCTCTCTCTCTCTCTCTCTCTCTCTCTCTCTCTCTCTCTCTCTCTCTCTCTCTCTCTCTCTCTCTCTCTCTCTCTCTCCAATCTGTGGGCCACAGCATTTGAGCCGGCTGGCCCAGGGGAATCCGAGAGTGTGGATCTGGGCCAGTCAGTACCCCCACGAGCCCAGGGCCCACATGCTCTCCAACTACAGCTCCAAAGCAGCACATTCAGGTTGACTGATCTAAGGCAAGGTCTGGAGGGATCCGGCAGAACCCTCCATCCCAGCAGACTGTCCTGCACACGTGGGAGAACTATTTGGCCTGAATGGATCAGGGGCAGGTGCCTAGCTAACCACCACAGCTAAGCAAGGGCTCCCATGTTCTCGGGAGGGTCTGAATTGGCCGGAGGGGATCCGGCAGAAAACTAGCCACCCGCCACAACACAGGGAGCCATTCTCGCAAGCTCTGCAGAAGCCTGACCAGCTGCCACAACCCAGCGGGAGTGCCCACCTGCACCATGATGGGACTGAATCAGCCTGAATAGATCTGGCAGAAACCCAGACAACTCCCGCAGGCCAGGGGGAAGTATCTGCTCCCACAAGCGGAATCGAACATAGGCCACACAGCCTGGACTGATCAGGCAGATTCCTAGCCAACACCCACAAGCCAGCAGGGGTTCCTGAAGGAGAGAGAAACATGTTTTTTGTTTGGATCACAAGTGGGAGATGAGAAAAGACTTGTGAGAGAGAACAGGTGATGTTTATCCCCTTAGAAGTCAAACCACCATGTGGGGGAGATTGGTTATTAACCAGCTGAAAAACATCCTTGAACAAATTCTGAGAGGAGATATAAAAATGAGCCAAAAACAAGAAGCGGGACCTTTGGAGACTTGGGTTGTTTTGCCTGTTCACTGCTCCACTGGAGACGCTCCTAGAGAGAACTCTCAAGGGAAGGCTTCGGGGTTCCAGGCTCTTGCTAAGCTTCTGGGTTCTGGTTGCTCCAGGTTCCAACAGAAGAAATCCTGCTGACTATGCCAGAAGAATTGTTCCTCGGAAGTGATATCCTTACAGTCTCATTATTGTATTCTTTAATCTTCTTTTCCTATTGTTTAGGTTAGTTGGATTATAACAGAGGTACTCTCAGTTAATAAGTTCGTTATAAAATATATTTGTTAAGAAAATTGAGCCTACAGGTTCTAGCACTCTTGGGTGAACTGAGCCTAGGCCCGCAAAGCCCCAGTGCCTGAGGGCAGGGTTTTTAAAGCCCAGCCAAAGACAGGATAAACTGTTTTAACTACACTACCTCGAACTGATCCTTAGGCTGCGGAGCACCAGCACCAGCCTCTGCTGACCCAGTGGGGAGCCCTGGGTGTGGAGTAAAGTCCTCTGAAGCTGAAACCAGACCACCTGCCTGTCCCAGGGAAGGATAGAAGAAACTACTTCCCAATTTCAGAAAACAAAATGACTAAAGGCCAGTGTAAAAACACAAACAACAGAAACCAAAACCATATGGCATCTCCAGATCCCAGCTATCCCAAAGAAAGCAGCCCTGAGAACTCAAACACAATTGGCACAAGAAAATGACCTCAATTCCTTAGTAATGAAGATGATAATGGAGGAAATTAATAAAATCCATAAACAAATGCAGAGAGATGCAGCAAAACAGGTTGAAGACATTAAAGAGGCCTATAAGGAGGCACTGGAAGAAATTAAGGAAAATACAAACAATCAGATGAAGGAAATCAATAAAACACTTCAAGATCTGAAGATAAAAATGGAAACAATGATAAAAGCACAGACAGAACAAAGCAGGGAATTAGAGAACTTAGAAAAGAAAGAAAGTAATGAAGAGGCAAACTTCTCTAACAGAATTCAAGAAATGGAGAAACGAATCTTGGGAGTGGAAGATACAATGGTAGAACTTGAAACAACCATCAAAGAAAATGCTAAATCTGAAAAATTACTGACACAAAACATCCAAGAAATCAAGGACACCATGAAAAGATGAAACCTGAGGATAATAGGCATTGAGCAAAGAGAAGATGCAACGCTCCAAGACAAAGAAAATATTTTCAACAAAATCATAGAAGAAAATTTCTCTAATTAAAGGAGATGCATACAAACATACAAGAGGCCTACAGAACACCAAATAGAATAGACCAGAAAAGAAAATCTTCCCATCATATAATAAAAACACAAAATGTACAGAATAAAGAAAAAATATTAAAAGCAGCAAGGGAAAAGAGCCAAGTAACGTATAATAGCAAACCTATCAGAATTACACCCTACTTCTCAGCAGAGACTATAAAAGCCAGAAGGGCCTGGACAGAGGTCCTGCAAAGCCTAAGAGACCACAGATGCCAGGCCAGACTACTATACCCTGCGAAACTATCAATAAACATTAATGGAGAAAATAAGATATTCCATGACAAAAACAAATTCAAACATTACCTATCCACAAATCTGGCCTTACAGAAGTTACTAGAAGGAAAACTCCATCCCAAAGGGACAAGCTACAACCAAAATTACATGGGAAATACATACCTACACCATCACAAAAACATAACCACACAAACACTCTACTGCAACCAACATCAAAATCAAGGGACTTAACAGTCACTGGTCATTAGTATCTCTCAACATCAATGGTCTCAATTCTCCAATAAAAAGATACAGACTAACTGAATGGATGCAAAAACACATCTCAGCCACAAGGATAGACATTAACTCAAAGTAAAAGGCTGCAAAAAGATATTCCAAGCAAACGGACACAGGAAGCAAACTGGTATAGCCATTTTAATATCTAATAAAATAGACTTTCCCCCTACCCAGATCTAGCCAAGGGACAGAACATTCTCCACAGTTAAGTGGAGACTGGGGACTGACTTTCACACACTCTCTGGTGCCCCATATGTGGCCATGTCCCTTTGTTGGGGAGGCCCAATGACACTCAGAGAAAGGATAGCGGACTACCAAGAAGAGACTTGATACCCTAGCACCATATTCAGGGGGAGGAGGTCCCCCTCAGTCACAGTCATAGGGAAGGGGGATTGGGGTGAAAGTGGGGGGGGGGGAATGGGAGGCTGCATGGGATGGGATAGAAAATGAAATGTAATATGAATTATTTTATTTTTCAATAAAAATGTGTTTTAAAAAATAGACTTTCAACCAAAATTAATGAAAAGAGATGAGGAAGGACACTTCATACTCAGCAAAGGTAAAGTCAACCAAGATGACATCACAATTCTGAATATCTATGCCCTCAATACAAGGGCACCCCCATATGTAAAATGAATATTAACAAAGCTTAAACCACACATCGATCCCAACACATTAATAGTAGGAGATTTCAACACCCTACTTGCACCAAAGGATAGGACAACGAAACAGAAACTAAAATGAGAAATAATGATGCTAACTAATGTCATGAATCAAATGGATCTAACAGATATCTACAGAACTTTTCACCTAAACAAAAAAGATTATACCTTCTTCTCATCACCTTATGGAACCTTCTCCAAATGTGATCATATAATAGGTCACAAAGCAAGCCTTAACAAATATAAGAAGATTGAAATAATACCTTGTACCCTATCAGATCACTATGGACTAAAGCTGGACCTCAACAACAACAGAAACAACAAAAAGCCTACACACACATGGAAACTAAACAACTCTCTACTTAATGAAAATTGGATCAGGGATGAAATAAAGAAAGAAATTAAAGACTTCCTAAAATTCAATAAAAATGAAAGAACAGCATATTCAAATGCATGCGACACATTGAAAGCAGTGCTAAGAGGAAAATTCATAGCAATAAGTGCCTTCAGAAAGAAATTAGAAACATCTCGTATAGGCAACTTAACAACACATCTGGAAGCCCTGGAAAAAAAGGAAGCAGAAAAACCCAAGAGGAGTACATGGCTGGAAATAATCAAACTCAGGGCTGAAATCAATAAATTAGAAACAAAGAGAACAATTCAAAGAACCAACAAAACCAGGAGCTGGTTCTTTGAGGAAATCAACAAACTGTTAGCCAAACTAACTAAAAGGCAGAGATACACTATCCAAATAAACAAAATGAAAAGGGAGAAATAATAACAGACACTGAAGAAATACAAAGAATCATAAGGTCCTACTTCAAAGGCTTGTATGCCACAAAATTCTAATGGAAATGGACAATTTTCTTGATTATTTCCATTTGGCAAAGTTGAATCAAGATCAGATAAACAAACAGTCCTATTTCTCCTACAGTAATAGAAGCTGTCATTAAAATTCTCCCAACCAAAAAAATGCCCAGAGCCAGATGGTTTCATAGCAGAATTCTATCCGACCTTCAAAGAAGAGCTAACACCGACACTCTTCAAGCTACTCCACAAAATAGAAATGGATGGAACATTATCAAACTCCTTCTATGAAGTCACAGTCACCTTGATACCTAAACCACGCAAAGATCCAACAAAGAAAGAGAATTTCAGAGCAATTCCTTTTATGAACATTGATGCAAAAATACTCAATAAAATACTTGCAAACCAAATCCAAGAGCACATCAAAGATATCATTCACCATGACCAAGTAGGCTTCATTCCAAGCATGCAGGGATGGATCAATATATGGAAATCCATCAGTGTAATCCACCATATAAACAAACTGAAAGAAAAAAACCACATAATATCTCCTTAGATCCCAAAAAAGCAGTTGACTAAATCCAACAACCATGTTTAAAGTTTTGGAGAGATGAGGGATACAAGGCTATACCTAAATATCATAAAGGCTATATACAGCAAGCCAATGGGCAACATCAAATTAAATGGAGAGAAACTCAAGGAAATTCCTCTAAAATCAGGCACCAGACAAAGCTGCCCACTCTCTCCATATCTCTTCGAAATAGCTCTTGAAGTCCTAGCCAGAGCAATAAGACAACAAAAGGAGATCAAGGGCATCCAAATGGGAAAAGAGGAAGCCAAATTATCCCTACTCGCATATCATATGATAGTGTACATAAGTGACCCCAAAAATTCCACCAGAGAATTCCTACAGCTGATAAACATCTTCAGCAAAGTGGCTGGATACAAAATTAACTCAAAAAATCAGTAGCCTTCCTGTATAGAAATGACAATCATGCTGAGAAAGAAATTAGGGAAACAACACCCTTCACTATAGCCACAAGCAATATAAAGTATCTAGGAATAACTCTAATCAAGCAAGTGAAAGACTTGTTTGAAAAAAACTTCAAATCTCTGAAGAAAGAGATTGAAGATGACATCAGAAGATGGAAAGATCTCTCTTTTTCATGGATCAGGGAAATTAACATAGTAAAAATGGCTATCTTACCTAAAGCAATATAGAGATTCAATGCAATCCATATCAAGATGCCTACACAATTTTTAAAAGACATTGAAAGATCAATTCTCAATTTCATATGGAAAAACAAAAAACTCAGAAAAGCTAAAACAATACTGTACAATAAAAGAGCCTCCAGAAGAATCTCCATACTCAATCTCAAGCTGTACCATAGAGCAACAGTAATTAAAGCAGCATGGTAATAGCATAGATATAGGCTGGTTGACCAATGAATCGAACTGAAGACCCAGAAGTAAATCCACACACATATGGACACTTGATTTTTGACAAAGAAGCCAAATTCATTCAAAGGAAAAAGGATAGCATCTTCAACAAATGATGTTGGTCTAACTGAATGTCTACATGTAGAAAGATGAAAGTAGATCCATATTTATCACCATGCACAAAGCTCAAGTCTAAGTGGATTAAAGACCTCAACATAAAATCAGACACACTAAATCTGTTAGAAGAAAAAGTGGGGAAGAGCCTTGAACTCATTGGCACAGGAGACAACTTCCTGAAAAGAACTCCAACAGGCTCTAAAGTCAACAATTAATAAATGAGACCTCATGAGGCTTAGAAGCTTCTGTAAGGCAGAAGACATTGTTGACAGAACAAAGCAACAACCTATAGACCAGGAAAAGATCTTCACCAACCCTACATCTGACAAAGAGCTAATATCCAAAATATATTAAGAGCTCAAGAAATTAAGCACGACCCCACCAAATAACCCAATTAAGAAAGGAGATTCACAACTAAACAGAGAATTCTCAACAGAAGCATATCGCATGGCTGAGAAACACCTAAAGAAATGTTCAGTGTCCTTAGTCGTCAGAGAAATGCAAATCCAAACAACTCTGAGCTTCCATCTTACACCCATCAAAATAGTTAAGATAAAAAACTCAAGGGACAGCACATGCTGGCAAGAATGTGGAGAAAGGGGAACACTCCCTTATTGCTGGTGAGAGTGCAAACTTGTATAATCACTTTGGAAATAAATCTGGCTCTTTCTCAGAAAACTGGGAATAGGGCTACCTCAAGACCCAACTATTCCACTCCTTGGAATATACCCAAAAGATACTCCACCACACAACAAGGACATATGCTTAACTATGTTTATAGCACCCTTATTCGTAAAAGCCAGAACCTGGAAACAACCTGGGTTTCCCTCAGTCAAAGAATGGATAAAGAAACTTTGGTACATTTACAGTATGGAATACTACTCAGCTATTAAAAACAAGAAAATCCTGAAATTTACAGGCAAATGGATGGAACTAGAGATGATTATCCGGAGTGAGGTAACCCAGACCCAGAAAGATACATATGGTATATACTCATAATTGAACACTAGCCCAACAGAGATGTCCCCTGAAAGTCTTCACTTAGCAGGAAATTGGGATAGATACTGGGACTTCCTATTGAGACTCTAGGTGAGAGAAGTAAGGAAGAATGGGGAAATAGAAGGATCCAGAGGGTCCTAGAAACCTACAAGACCATTAAGGCTGCCGGATCTGGACACAGGCTGGTCAGCTCAAACTACTGTATCAACAAAGGACAATGCATGCAGTAAACCTAGAACCCCCTATCCAGATCTAGCCTATGAACACCACATTCTCCACAATTGTGTTAAGAGAAGGGACTGACTTGGACATGAACTCTGGTGCTCCCTATATGACCACTTCCCCTTGGTGCGGAGATCTGGTGACAACCAGAAGAAGAGTAAGCAGGCTACCAGGAAGAGACCTGATAGGCTGTGATCTTATAGTGGTGGACAAGGCCCCTTTCTGTCACAGACCTAGCAGAGGGAAATAGGATGAAAAAGGAAGGGAGGGGGAATGGAAAGATATAAGTGAGGGGATAACAGTTGAGGTGTAATATGAATAAATTAAGAAAAATTTTAAAAATACATAGATTTATTTTCATCTATGTGTGCAGGTGGCCTTGAAGGCTAGAAAGGGGTATCAGATTCCACTGGAACTGGACTTATAGGCAGCTGTGAGGCACCGGACAGTAGTGCTGGGAACTGAACTCAGGTCCTCTGTAAGAGCAGCAAGAGTTCTTAATCTCTATACTAGCTAGCACTCTAGCTCCAACCTAAGCATTTTACTGCACCTTAAAAAAGTATGCAGCAGTCAACAGAAGGCCCAAGATGACTTTTATCACTGAAATAAAGTTTGTTTTTCAGAACACATTGGTAATGCTTTGTGCTGGAAGTCAAATTTTGCTGTCCCCTGTAACGCACTGACAAAAAACTGCTCACAGCTTAGCACCACTGTGGAAATTTTGAGCATCAAATCAGAATCAGACTAGCCTTCATTGGAATGAGAGAGATTTAACTTTCAACAAGACAGGAACCTTCCACTGTTCAACATTCTCATTTCTACAATAGAGACACAAACTCTCTACCTCAAAGGGTTACTAGAATACTAAGAAACTCTATGAAAAGTACACAATAAACTGTTTAGTATAAAGTAAGCACTCTGTAAGCTGAGGAAATTCCCTACCACTAAGTACTATGCTGTGGCACACTATGCCTATAAATCAGCTCAAATACACAGGCGTTCATGGTGGCACTTTGCAATCACAACAGTTTAAACAAGAGCATTTCCATTTGCAATCTGCACATAAATCAATAGAGGACATTGTTAAGCATGTGGACTGTGACTGGGGCTTCCAGGAGAGCCTGAGGCTCTGCATTTACAGATAATGGTCCAGGGACTACAGTCTGAGTGTCAGATATCCAACAGTGAATCCTTCCAATACCCTTTCTCTGGCAAGTCCAAGCGCACTAGACAATGTCTGTCAACCTTGAGTCTACCACTCAACATGACTTCCCCACAAAGCTACACAACTCTTGGTCAAAACCGTGGACCACTCAAGATAACAACTGTTAAACAAAGACTACAATTATTAGAAAATCTAGAAGCCCGCAGAAAGATCTTGCGTTTTCTAATGAAATAGGCCCAGCTTCAAACTCTAGCTTCGGCTATCCTAGTTGTTTATGACCAGACTGATTTTAAGACTTACCAGTGAAAGTTTCCTTACTTGTAAATTGCTGATAGTAATCTACCTAAAATTTTGAGATATTTCAAATAAAAATATGCATTAAAAAAAAAAAAGACTGATTCTCACTTTGTAAACTAAGCTTCCTTGGAATTTATTATGATTTTCCTGCCTCTCTGCCTCCCAAATACTAAGATTATACGCTGTGGCATGCCCAGCTATAAGACACAGCTCAGAAAAAAATGTACATGCTAGTATGCACATATTCTTATGAGCTGATACACAGTATGCAATAACAAGATGACAGCTGCCTCTCCAGTACAGTTGGGGCAATGAATTAATCACTTGTTGCTTTAATCATTGGCCAGTTATTGGCACTCGGCCCAGAGGCCTCTCTTTCCAGCAAACTATCTGAAGACTAAACACAATTCAAATTTCTTTTTATGCTATTTCTTGTTGTCATACTAGTGATTTCCCTAGAAGAAGAAACTTAGTTCCTATTACACTCTAATTGTCAACACCGAAAAAGTGGAAGCTAACCATGTCATTCACAAAGCTCTTCTCTAACTGCGAATCTCTCAGAGGCTTCTTCTTCCTCTGAGATAAAAGCGGAAAAGCAGAAGTCATCTCCATCATGATCTTAAAAACAGACTACAATGATTTTTTTCAACTAGCAAAATATTACTATAAGAAATCAGTTTGTGCCAACAAAGGACAATGCATAGAGTAAACCTAGACACTTTGTTCAGATCTAGCCAATGGACAGCTCATTCCCCCAGAGTTGTAGGAAGAGCATATCATGCCTCTGACATGAACTCTGCTGTCCCCAATTTGATCACTTCCCCTTGGTGGGGAGACCTGGTGGCACTCAGAAGAAGGGGAAGCAGGCTAACCAGATGAGACCTGATAGGCTGTGGTCAAATGGTGGAGGAGAAGGTCCCTTCTGTCAGTGGTCGAGGGGAGGGGAATAGTGTGAAAGAGGGAGGAAGGGACAGGAAGACACAAGTGATGGGATAACAACGGTGATGTAATCTGAATAAATTATTTTTAAAAATAAACTTAAAAAGAAATCAGTTTGGGGTGTCAAAGGTGGCTCAGTGGTAAGGATTAATTGTCACCAAGCCTGCAAGCGCCTCACAGATGGCATGAGCTTAATCTCTTCAACCTTTATGATGAAAAAAGAAGAAATTGACTCCTTCAAGTTGTCTTCCATACAAAGCAATGGCAGATATGCACATATATGCATACACAAGTACATAAAAATGAATTTGTCACTAACTCCGTAATTCTCTACATTCTTCCCTATTTCTTAGAGATGAAATGGTTTCTCTTTATTTTTAAGTTATGTATATTCATGTGTCTCTGTGTGGGTATGTACATGTGAGTGCAGGTGTCTGAGGAGGCCAAAGGCATCCAATCCCCTTGGCGCTGTCATTTCGGTCTACCGGACATGGGAGGTAGGAAATGAGCTTGGGCCCTCTACAAGAGCAGTCGCTCCTCTTAACACCTGAGACATCTCACTAGTTCCTAGATTCTATTTTTTTTTTTAATCTATAACACACACACACACACACACACACACACACACACACACATATACACACACATTTTGTGGACTTTTTTCCTCTTCAAACAGAAATTAAATTCTCCCGATCATCAGTTGTATAATTTGTATAAAGTTGTGAACCTGCTCTGTCCAGTATGTGCTGACATTGTACTGGACACCAGTTCACACTGAAGAATAAACAGATTATGTCTGTACCCTTGCTGATCTCGCTACTTACAACAGCTCCCACCTTGTGTCGAAAGCAAGATGCATTACCAACCAGCTCAGGTCCCAAACCTACCCCTGGCATAACAGACACTATAAGCCCCCTCTAGATAAACCACAGCAACGTTGTTAAGAGAATTAACGTGGACATAATCCTTTAGTCAGCACCCAAAAGACAACAGGTAAAACCTGCCAACAAAGACATGTGGACTGTACCACCAAATGGTGCTATAACCAGCACACCACACTTCCATGCTACAGTGCAGCAGCAGCCCCTTGTAATTCGGAGCCTGTAAGAGCATTCGTATATACACATCATCAATGTGTATACTTGGAATATGGCAACCTTTTCCTATCCATGAGCTACTTGACAGGCTGACAATCTATCAGAAGCTTCCTGATGTTCAGTAAGCAGACATGGAAGTCAACTGTACCTGCCATGCAAGCCACACTTAACACTGTGCCACCTGCTTACAATTATAATACAAAATCCTGAATATCTACCTATAACCTTACCTTGGACATAGGGGCACTGAACAAGAATGAAGGCAGTTCTATTAGCCTTCTTTAACTTGTTAAAACTCTAGGAAGCTGAATGTCCATGGGTAGAGAAATGAGTTATTGCCTACACACTCATCTGAGTAGGATGAATACGAATTCATATGAATTCTTATGAATCACAGAAACTGGAGGATTTACAGAATGTGAAGGATTCCACAGAAATGGACTCAGGGTTTGGGGATATAGTTCTATTAGTAGAGTGCTTGCCTTGCATAGGAGTCTCTGAGTTCAAATGCATCAGGGCATAAACCAGGTGAGGTAGCATTTGCCTGCGATCCCAGATTCAGGATCTGGAGACAAGAAGAGCAGAAGTTCAAGGTCATCCTTGACTACATAGTTTGTTTGAGGCCAGCATAGGACACATGAGATCCTGTTAAAAACACACCAAAATCTCAAAATCACTCTCTCTCACACACAAACCCTCCCTTCCTCCCTCCTTTCCTCCCTCCTTTTCTCTCTTTCTCTCTCTCCCCCTCCCTCCCTCCCTCCCTCCCTCCCTCCCTCCCTCCCTTTTCCCTATCCAGGGAAATTATGTGATCAGGCATCAGTAAAGCCTTCAAATGCCGATTACTTCACTCTTCACACGACGAGTCTTAATTATAGCCACAAACAGTTCGTACTGAAACCAACAGGAAACCCCTTCCCATCACATGAAAACGCGGTAAATCACAGCAGTCATCTTAAACTAGCACAAGAAAAGACAGTTTACCTTTACAGCAGAGTCACTTTAGAATAATCCTGTGTTACTCACAGATACCATACATGCAGAGGCTTTGAACCAAAGAGGCGCCATTCCCAGCACCTCTGACTTGTGTGTATACGTACTCTAATGCATCACCCAATAGTTATTATGTGCTGCTGATCAAGCAGGGTCAACGTAAAACCACAGTCTAAGGAGTCTGCTTTAACATTAAAGAGTAACCACACCTTCTCTGACGTAATTTAAGGGAAGCCCGCCCACAGTCCTCTCCACATAGAAACTCAGAAGTGTTAAGCCGTGCGCGGCTTTAAGGCTGATAATTCATGCAACATCTTTGCTTGGACTGGCTGAAAACACAGACCTGACTGCCCTCAACACCCTTCAGCTTTATTGTCCTTAAGACAATTCTGAAGACAATGTATCTTCATCGTTTAGACAAGCTATTTCAAACTATGAGAGCTACTAACGCCGACAAGCCACAAAGCAATGTTAAGTGGTTTGCAGATTGAGTGTGGAAAGCCCAGAAAACCCCTTATGGAAAGTTGGACCAATCACTCTGATCTGATGACATCAAACAGCTTCTAAAACCTTTTATCACTTTCTCTCCCTCCCCTACTCCCTCCATTCAAACCCTGAGTTATGACACACGGCAGCATCTACTTCATATGGAATAACCCCGCTTGCTTTCACTTTGGTTTTAACATAATGATGCAGAAGGCTTCCTACTTAAATGCATTTATTTGTGGTTAATAAGCAATGAAAAACATTGACTGAAAACAGAATTAAAATGTACTCTGAATGGCTGCCACTGTGGAAAATACTTTACGGATCCCTACAGGGTGTGACTGAAGCACTGGCCTTGTGACTCACTATGTCACTAGAGATAAAGACAGCCACTCCATAGAGTTATCATGAAGACATGCCAAGGAACAGGAATTCAATTTGAATGAGAATTGCCAATAAAAGAACTAGCACTTTATAAATGCAGCCCCCTCATGTCTCATGAAAGTCTTCACTTATCAGGAAAAGTAGGACAGAGGGGAGGACATCCTATTGGGACTTTAGGTGAGAGAAGCATGGGAGAATGGGGAAATAGAAGGATCCAGAGGGTCCTAGAAACCTACAAGAAGAACATTATGATGGGCGGATCTGGGCCCAGGGGGTCCTGCTCAAACTATGACACCAGCCAAGGACAACATGTTCAAAAACTTCGAATCCCTACCCAGATCTAGCCAATGGACAAGACATTCTCCACAGTTGAGTGGAGAGTAGGGACTGACTTTCACACAAACCCTGGTGCCCCATATTTGACCATGTCCCCTGGATGGAGAGGCCTGGGGGCACTCAGAGGAAGGATAGCAGGCTACCAAGAGGAGACTTGATACCCTATGAGCATATACAGGGGGAGGAGGTCCCCCTCAGTCACAGTCATAGGGGAGAGGAGTAGGGGGAAAGCGGGAAGGAAGGAGGAATGGGAGGATACAAGGGATGGGATAACTATTGAGATGTAAAATGAATGAATTAATTTAAAAAAATTTTTTTAAATCCCTCCTAATAAATAGCTTAACCAAGGATTAAAAAAAAAAAAAAAAAAAAAGAATCATCTTCCTTTATATTCCTATTTGAGTAAAGCTACTTGAAAAAGAAGTTAAATCATATAAACAAAAAATAAAATGAGTTATGTAACAAAATAAATAAATAAATGCGGCATCCTGACCTATAGATTCGAAGAAAAGGATAAGGGACTTCTTCACGGCTCTAATGCATAGAAAATCCTTTTTCTATTCTGTTCAACAAAGTAACCCAACAGAAAGCAGCATGATAACTCTCCTTCCAGGAAGGAGTAAATCAAGGGTGCTTTCCTGGATTACATATTGTAATTGTATTCCTTCTCTTAGACAGATTCAAAATCTCTTGAGCTCTTTAGATGTTTTGGATATTAGCCCTTGGGCAGATGTAGGGTTGGTGAAGTCCTTTACCCAGTCTGCAGGCTGTCGCTTTGTTCTGTTGACAGTGTCCTTTGCCTTACAGAAGCTTTTAAGTTACCTGAGGTCCCACGTATTCCTGATCTCGGAGCCTGAGCTGTTGGCGTTCTGATCAGGGAGTTGTCTCCTCTGCCAATGAGCTCAAGGTTCTTCTCCCTTTTTTGTTTTGTTGTTGTTGTTGTTGTTGTTGTTGTTGTTGTTGTTGTTGTTGTTGTTTTTCCCCCGAGACAGGGTTTCTCTGTGTAGCCTTGGCCATCCTGGACTCACTTTGTAGACCAGGCTGGCCTCGAACTCACAGCGATCTGCCTGACTCTGCCTCCGCCTCCCGAGTGCTGGGATTAAAGGCGTGTACCACCACGCCCGGCTCCCCACTTTTTCTTCTAACAGATTTAGTGTGTCTGGTTTTATGTTGAGATCTTCAATCCACTTGGACTTTAGTTTTGTGCGGGGTGATAAGTAAGGGTCTATTTGCATTTTTCTACAAGTAGACACCCAGTCAGACTAGCATCATTTGTGGAAGATGCTTTCTCTTTTCCATTGTATGGTTTTGGCTTCTTTGTCAAAAATCAAGTGTTTAGGGCTGCCTTGCCAGGCCACAGTGGAAGAGGAAAAAACATTCCAGATGAGACTTGATAGGCTAAGGTCAGACGTTAGGGAAGGAAGGCTCCCTTTTCTGAGGATTAGGGGAGGAAGGAAGAGGGTATGAAGGACATAGGGTGGGACATGGAGATGATGAGGAAGGGAGCTACAATCAGGATATAAAGTGAACAAATAAAAAATAAATATAAAATAAAATTGAAATGCACAATACTACAAAAAAAATGTTCAAAAGTGCCATGGACTCAGAGTGAAGGTCAGTAGCAGTGGCTTCCCCAGCAAGTATAAGGCCCTATTTTCAATGGCCCAAAAGGAAGGAGGCCCACTATTCCCTACTTATCTGATATTTTTGTGGATTCTCTATAAAATGTCCCCCTAAGGCTCTTGTGCTCAAGGCCTGGCCTCCAATTGGTACAACTAAGGGCTACGGAGATCATGAGGACAGACCACATGAATGGGTTGCCATCGCTGACGTCATACCTGCATAGGCTAGTCATAGGAGGTAGGGCCTTGTTGGAAGAATCGGCCCATGGACACTTGACGTTGAGGACCATCTCTTGTCTCTGTCCTTACTAGGCTCTCCTGCCATTTCTTCATTCTCTCCCTCCACCCATCAGCTGCCTGGCCATCACTATATAAGTAGCCTCTTCACTCCACATGATGCTCTGCCAGTCCTCAGTCCCACACAAGGAGCTAGCTAACTCTCGGCCCAAACCATAAGCTAAACGAAGTCTTCCCTTTAAGTTTATTACTCTCAGTTAATGTTTCAAAGCAATAGGAATTTGACTAGCCCGCACATCAGATACCCACTTACAATCAGGCATATATTTCTTTGAATATGTTAACATCCTTCCTGATTCACACAACATGCCAAGAACTCCTGTTTTCTTGAATTTTACCACAGAAAATTTAAATTAAAGCCATTTTATGTGAAGAAGTTTTTAAATGTGCCCGAATATGAAGCAAGAATCTGTATCCTCTCTTTATCATTTTCTCCGTATGATTTCTATCACTAACCTCTAAGGAAAATTCTCTCTTTGTGCTTGGATCCTAATATAACACCTTAAGTGAGTCATAAAACACATGAAAAAAAAAGTCCCTTCAGACTAATGTGTTGTACCTCGTTCACACCACTATATCTGATGGGCATTTTGCCTAAAATAATGAAGGACAGAATGGCAACACTTTGTGGTGACATGAACCAGGGACCTGAGAGTTCAACCAAAGCCAAGTCCACACACTGTGGGATGATCCCACTTGATAAGCAGCTGGAACACTTAGTCTCATTAGATATCAGCTTCCTGGCACTCAAGTAGGCCCTGAAAAGAAGAGGCAAAGGATCCTGAAGGTAAGGTGAAGAAAAATGGTTAACAATAAAAGTATTGCTGATTGCAATGTAACCTTCAGGATGCCAGGTCGAGTAATCCCTTAAAGGCCAGATAATAAGGCCTGATTGCTTTTTGAATGTCACAGGTGCCTGCAAGAAACAGCCTGAAATTGTCGTTGCAATTTATGTGCAAGATGTCCAAAGTTAATTTCTAAAGTCTAAACCACTGCTCCCTCCACTCTCGAGTCTGTCAAATTAGCCCTTTATTTTCTGCATCCTTTATATGACCTTTTTAAGCCTTAATTCCACCATCTAAGAATGATTTTATAAGTGCATCATCCTCTTGGGGTTGCTGAGAACTATACACAGCACATCGATCACGCCATTGCTGGTGTTAGCTTCCTGAATAATGGCCACTGGTTCCCTTCATATGACTTCTTAAAAAATTACCTATGACGATGGAAAAAAAAATTACCTATGAGAGATGACTGAAGACACAAGAAAAATCCACAAAAAAAAGTCTTCCCGCTGGCTATCACAACTGGAAATTTAATAGACATATTCTGACATTATAAAGTATATATAATTGAAGCAATTTACCCAAGTAAGACCAAAAAAAAAAAAAAACTCATCCTATGAGCAGAGTCTTCACTTATGATATTTGCTGCTAACTGGCTTAAAAATGCTCTCTACTAGCCGGGCCATGGTGGTGCATGCCATCAATCCCAGCATTTGGGAGGCAGGGGCAGGTGAATCTCTAAAATCAAGGCCAGCCTGTTCTACATACAGACAGAGTTCCAGGACATCCAGGGCTACACAGAGGAAACCCAGTCTCAGGAAACAAACAAACAAACACCACTGACACTGTCTCTCTTGTAGTCCTGTAAAATCTAGAACTCTAATCTGAATCCCAGTAAAAGTTAGGTTATGTTTCTTCTCAGGCTTGCCCTTTTTCTCAGACCACGAAAACCTAGGCTGGACTACTGGACAAGTAGAAACTGCATGGAGAAAAATCACCCCATTACAGAGCAGCCAGTACTCAGCTACAGCCGGCCTATGCTACATCCTGTACCCAACCCAAATCAGCAGAACCATCTATCGACCCATGGCTGACCTTAGATGTGCTCAGTGATCTACACAGGGCCACCAGAGCGTGCAGCTCATCCACTGAGTCTATAAAAGGCTATGTTTTGCCACAGCAATGACTAAAGTCACTAACATTTTCGCTTCCTGAGGATGAGCCCCTCCAGATTAATACTCACCACACTAAGGTCTTCAGGCACTACTTCTTTCAAATGGTCACTGGGCAAATATGAGAAGGATCAAATGAGAATGGAAAATGCTGTTCCAGATGTTAGACTCTGCTGAGATATGACATGATGCAAGGTATACAATAGTATGTGATGGCTAGTTAGTGACTGAATACCTTAAAGTAAACTGGTCCAAGTGGGCAGTGCGACATGGGAAAAAATGGAATCAAGATGGCAGTACAGAGAGATGGGGACCTGGGCTCTAGACTATATTACAAAATCAAGGTGTGTTTTTATTTCATATTTCCTTACCATGAACTTCCATCTTCAAGCAACTGTTACTTTGTACTTGGCTATTGAGAACAACTAGAGTCGACCCTCATTCATCACAGAAACTGGGCTCCTTAGACTAACCCCTTTGGACATACCCCCTGACCTTACAGCTCCAGGATCTTCTCAGCATCTTTCACAACCCTGAAAAGCATTTCTCCCACAGAAAAAGAGGCATTGCTTTTACCTAGACCCCTCATAGCAGTTGGCTTTTCTCTGCTCTCCAAAAGAAATGCAGAGCCCTCGCTCACACATCACTTTGCTCGAGGGGCTATAGCTGATTTTCATATTCATCCCTGGTGATGAGCAGAGAGCGAGCTGTGCACAGAAAAACAGGAGATCTAAGCGAGCTCTGCCCCTATGTGCACACAATAAGCCCAGTATCTTTCACAGAATGAAAAATATACCTGGCTTCTGTGTTTAGACTCTTCCTCTTGGCTCTTCTTTAAACATCTAATTATGAAGAAACTTTATGTGTTTAGATCTTTTTCTCTCCTGGGGGAATCCAAAAATCAAATTCGCTTTGCCAACACAGCCAGGAAAACAAATCATTTGCGTTGTGCCTGAGCCATACGGCTCCCTTCACAAACACCAGCAGAGCCTGCACAGCTTTGCTCTCACAAAGCCATTTGGGAGAAGATTTTTTTTTATGGCAACAGAGGAAATATTTCTACCAAAACAACACCTACACTTTGCTGGAGATATTTTCAGGAGGTTTCCTCTACTGCCATTTAAGTCGTCTGCATATGTGGCTTCAAAGTCTGGCTCAAAGTGAGGCTGCTGGGCACCATGGGAAATTTCTTGATCAGTTATTGCATGAGTAACCGGGAGTAGGTCACTTCACCTGGCAAGACCTCAGGCCTAAACAGATCTCAGCCCCTTCAGGAGTCTAAGAAAGGATGCAATGATGCACAGTTACCATGCAGATTGCATAATAGGAATTCAAAGAAACCACGGGCAGTGAGAGGATCTGCAGCAACTTCAGTGCTACGTTAACTTTAAGGACTTTGGGGGACAGGGATAAAGATATGCTGTAGTCAATGTGGCATGGTGATCAGACTCCACTTCGGGACCAAAAAGGTGGGTGCCAAAGCTGTGTAAGTGAGGCAGACAGAAGACTCAGAGCCTCTCTAGAGACAGCCCTCCGTTGTCAGTGAATAAGACCTGCACCTGCTTTGGAGATACCTTCTGCAAAGCCGGAACCCCAGCTCAGCTTCTCCCTTAGCTCCATCCTGAGCCAGCCCTTCCCTCCATAGCCTGGATATATAGAGCACTCCCGAGGAAACCTCTGTCTAAGGCCCCCAGCTTAGAGTCCCTATCCCAGGAAACCCAAATTGAGACAGCACAGACACGTTTGTTGTTTAGGTGAAAAAAAAGTAAGTCCCACAGAGGACAAGAAACATGCTCAGTCACACAAACCATGAGTGGTGATGCTAGAACCGGAGGCCAGTGTCCTCAAAGTGCCATTCTCTATCATTTGATGGCATTTCCACTCTTTCGACTAATAGGATAAAATGTCGGATAGTGTCCTCACAGTAGACTTCAAGAAGCAAATTAGCACAAGGAGAAACATTGTAATAATAAAAAGGCAACTTCCAGGCTACCCGCAGGCTGTCATTTGCCCTGGTCCAGTAACTAGCAACTGCAATGGAACAGGAGAAGAATGGGTCTGGTAACAGGGTGTGGTGCTATTTAGAGCCTAGGGGCTGGACCCACCTGATTACAACAGCACAGGCTCCCAAGAGGTGAGGGTGGAAACCATGGCATTGACACGGCTTCTCCTACACTTTCTGAGAGTAGAGAAATAGCGAGATACCGTGGCTCTTCCTCCACCCCACCTCTCACCAGCACTTACTCCCCGAGTCCACCCAGGTGCCAGACAACAATACAGCCTGGGAGCAGGAAAGAGGAATGGAACCCATTTAATGAACAAAACTGTGCTTTATCAGCCCAAAAGTACAGCAGGAAAGTAACCAGCAAGAGACATAAACAGTCTGGGAGTAGACTCGATTGAAAGCGTGAGTCTACCTGCAGCCGCTGAGATGGCAAGTGACCCCACCCCCCACCCCGCACACTCTAGAAGCCCCAAGCAAGCATGCCAGGATGATACAGACACTCACACACTACCTGGTTCTTTAGGAGCACGGGGCTCGGTTACTGCACAGCTTAAAACCTGAGATCTAAAAGGCTGCCAGGCATGATGGCTCACACCTATAATCCAGCATTGGTGGGACAATTCAAGGACAGCCTAAGCTATGTAGCAAGCAAGACCCTATTTTAAAAAAAAAAAAAAAGTTAATAACACACAAAAAAAATAGTGGTTGGGCTACGGCTTAGTAATGTAACATTTGTCTAAGGCTGATAAAGGGTGGGGGTCCTATCCCTACCACCAAAAATGAAAAAAAAAAGTGGGGGCTAACTATTTCACATTATTCTCCATTAAATAATTGTTTAATCTGATACTTCAAACAGGTTTCTATCGCAAAATAGCTTATTTGACGGTGCTTAAATGGGTAGACTTTCATTACCCAAATGTTACGTATTCAGTTCAAGCTACTCCTCTCAATTGTGAGCTAAAGTAACTGCTGGCGTGCCTGCTGTCCCAGAAGGCTACATCTACCTTTACAAGTTCATATGCTATTCAAAAAAGTAAGAGCTAGAACACAGATTCTCCTCGGAAGTCCTCTACTGCCATCTCCTCATGCAACAGATATTTGAGGAGGAAGAGGCAGGAAAGAGACAGGAGAGAGAAATAGAAAACAAAACCAGATTCCCAAAGATGGGCAGCCACAGTGCAGCAAGCTTTGGCTTCCAGAGACGAGCACAGCATGACTCTTCTCTAATTTCCTTACTTTAACACTTTTCTTATATTATGGTCCCTGCAGAGAAGATGTGATTTATTCTTTCATACAGACTGCAAACAGATTGTAGTCCGTCCACCCTCCAACGAAACTTCTTTGAGGTCATTAGAGCCCAAATGTCTTGAGAGAGGGTCAGGGGTTGAGACCCAGCTCAGCTTGTTTGGTATCACATGGACCAATTATCTTCTCTGTGTCTGTTTTCTCATTTCCATCTGACACAATGTAGCCACAGTCCTTTCAGCCCCAAGTGGAATGATCCCACACGAAGACAACCCTTTCCAGAACCAGATAAACCATCTCTTCCTTGACATGGCGCAGACGTCTTATTTCCGAGGCTGCTTCCAGAATTAAAAGTACAATCTGTGGTCATGGTAGAAAAAAAAAAAGTCTGACCTCATTCCTCACTCGGTGGACTGTGATCTCATCCAGCAATTCTTACACTGGATCTAGGGTGGTCTGAATACACAACGAACTCAATTCCTCTCCTTTCCTGTAGCCACATACTCTGCCATGTAACCTTCAGGAGCCATTCTCCTCTGTCACAGGCCACACCTACCTTTGGCCAAGAGGGTAATAGCAAACATGATGTAAGCAAGGGCTTTGGAAGCTCTTCCACAGCAAGCTTGTTGCCCTCTGTTCTTGCTCCTGTGTCACACCTAAGCAAACATGCTGGATCTAGTACCATCAAGAATTAAGGGCACACACTTCAGAAACAAGTCACCTCACTCTTACTACATAAAGCCACCCTACATTACCGACAGAGACACACAGGTCAACCCAGTTGAGGTCTGCAAAGTTGTCTGCCCAGTCCACAGGGGGCCACAGACACAGCTGTCAACTGAAGTCAGCTAAGCCCAGATGGATATCAGGGAACCCTGTAAACTACTAGGATAGGGACATTTTAAAAAAATAAGTATTTTCAGAGCTGGAAAGATGGCTCAGCAGTTAACATTCCTTATTGTTCTTTCAGAGGACCAGGATTTGGATGCCAACACCTACATGCTGGCTCAAAACAATCTGTAATTCCAGTCCAAGGAGGTCACCCCCTATCATGACCCCCATGGGCACCAGGCAGAAGCATGGTGAACATACCTATATTCAGGCAAAACACCCATACTCAAAAATAAAACAATTAAGTCCAATTTCATTTTTGTCTTTTTGAAACAGGGTTTCTCTGTGTTTCCCTGACTGTCCTGGAACCTGCTCTGTAGGTCAGGATAGCCTCAAACTTGGGGATCTGCCTGCCTCTGCCTCCTGAGTACGTGGACTAAAGGCATGCACCATCACACCCAGCTAATTTTTTTTTTAATTTTGCAAAGATTTTTTTTAATTTTATTTTTAAGTATGTGTGTACATCATGGGGGGGGGTGGAGACAGGTGTGTGCATATAAGTGCCTATGGGGGCTGTAGGCATTAGATCCGCTGCACTGGGACTAGAGATCCAGGCAGTGGTGAGCACAGTGAGTGCCAGAAGCTGAGCTCCAGGCCTCAGCCAGAGCCAGTATGCCGTGCACTCATAACCACTAAGCCAGCTCTGCAGCTGACTGCCCACAGATACACTGCTGCCTGGAGTTTTATGGTTGCCTGTTATGCAGCTTACTATGGCAATACACAATCCCATTCCTGAGGATGCCTTCAGCCCAACTGTAAGGATCATTTGTAGAATAAGAGCTCAGAGTAGTGTGATCCTCCGTGCTTTCAACACATCAGCACGGCCAAGGCTCTCAAAGTCCCAAGATAATGAAATTGGCTGAACTTTGTCTAACCCATATTTTACACAGCTGGTTTTACCACAGACCTCCAAGTTCAATCCCCAATCAAATTACCCACGAACCCGCCCCCAACCCTCCCAGCAGCCTTACAGACCAAGTCTAGGCTGAATGTCTATCCAACTTCTTTGCTTACATGGACCATGCATTTTATTTTCTCTTCCATGACCATTAACAGGCCCTCCAAAACAAAAACAAAAGCCACCCCAGAAGCACTCTGACATCATAAAACCTTATGCTCATAAGGACATATGATTAGAAATTAAGGGTGAATGATCAAATATCTAAAACCTGGAGACAGTGCAATCATCTGATGCGCAAATAATCTCTAAAATGTCAATATTCCTGGTTGGCCTTTGCTGACCTGACCTAGGCTCCCTGTCCACTTCCTCCCTTGCTGCCCTGACTCCTACCCCATATGTACTACGCATCAGCAACTACTGTTTTGTTCTGCAACTACTACATTTGATTGCATCAACTGGGCCAGGGACTTCTGCTCTGAAAGTTTCCAGAGGTAGGTCACGTGTGATGTGACCCTGAAATCCTGGTTCCACACTCCTTTGACTGAGAAGGAGTCCCCAAAACATGATGGTCTTTAAACATGGCAGTTTTCCTTCTGGCTAGGCCTAGGCAACACTAAACCCAACATAGTCAGTGGCCACAAGGTGGCACCATATCAGCTGGTAAATAGAAACACCCACTATATAAAGTATCGACAATCATACAGACTTCAATTTCAGATACTCAAACTTGGCACTACATTCAGAAATACAACCCCAACATAAAATTTGATTTCTACAATGTGGAGTTTCTTCTGCAAAGTTCCCAGCTCTTCTTAGTTACATACAAATCTGAACACCAACAGGATTCATACAACTAACTTCGTTCTTTCTTCATGTACTGGGTCAGACAGTGTTTCGTCAAAGCTTTAACTGGGACCCTCAGACCATGATGCGAGATCTAGCCCTGATGGAATTCACCTGGCATTACTGTTTTTCTACTACAAACACCTACCATTTGGTGCTGACTCCATAATGAAAGAGGTCCTTGCTTCCTGCACTGTAGGTAGCTCAGAAATGAATAATCAAGTATTGAACGGGGAAGGTACAAGGCAAGAGGGCAAAAAGGACAGTTGGAAGTAGAAAAAATGAATATGTAAGATGGGTACTGACCACAATTAAGACTGAGCTTTCTGAGTGTTCCCTCTTTATCTTCTTCTCTGCCCAACCTCAGGAAGAGAAAACTACAAACACTAAGCAACAGAAGAGAGACGGTGAAGAAGAGACACCTGACCCCTGCATTCGCCAGCCAGAGTGACAGCTATGAATTCAGAACTAATGGAGAGGCAGGCATTTTTAAAGATTTTATTTTTGTCTCATTTGTATTTACGTGTGTGTGTGTGTGTGTGTCCATGCAGACTTATGCATGTATTTCAGTGTTTGCAGAGGCCAGAAAGGGAACTGGATTCCTAGGAAGGAGAATTACAGGCATTGAGATCCACACAAAGTGTTTGCTCACTCACTTCAGAAGAACACTGTGTACTCTCTACCGCTGAGCCACCGTTCAGCGCTAAACCCACATCTTTGGAAGTTAGGACATTTATCAAAAAACAAAAGAGACACTCATAAAACAGAAACAGGATACGATCATATATTTTCCTAATCAGGAAAAAACTCCTTTTACTTTTTGGAGATAAATATTTTTAAGCATTTGTTGGGCATGGAGGACTCACTCCCAGAATCCTGTTAGGTCATGAAAGACACACAGAGCCCAGTGGTTTGTATTTTCTGCTTCATAATACCTGGGGTCACCAGAGAAATACTTCTACTTCTACCCTAGACATGAAGTTCTCTATTCCAGTAACTGAGGGAGCTGTCATCTTTAAAACAGACAGTCAGAAATGAGAGCAAACACAAAGTGTGTGAGAACTGAAAAGCCTGAAGATGTGTCATTTGATTCCAGACCTCAACGCTCAATATTCTTTGGTTGCTTGCAGGGAGAGCTGGAATAGGTGCTGTCAACTTCAAGGTCCTACCAGCCGACACCATGCACTTGAATAGGAACTCCAGGCTGGGCACAGTGCAGCCTTGCTCCCCAGGATGGAATTCCATTTGAGCTCTCCTTTGCAGCATCCCTCCCTCCCTCACTGCATCTGAAAACAAGGGCTACATGGGATTTTTACCACTTAGGGAAATACAAAACATCTAGAAGTTGGTTTAACCCTTAAAACCTACAATTAAGAAAAGGCACATTCAGCTGTTGCTTTATCATTCTGCCACCCCAGGAAGCACTTGAACGTGTGTGTGTGTGTGTGTGTGTGTGTGTGTGTGTGTGTGTGTCTGTATGTGTGTGTCTGTGTGTGTGTGTTTGTGTGTGTGTCTGTGTGTCTTATTTGCATTCCACCTGAAATCCTTTTAAACACTCCATATAGAAGTATAAGGCCTCACAACTGGCCACCAGTTACATGAGGAATGAGACAGCAGGCATATTCTGTGCCTGACACTCCCTTTTGTGACAGGCCTACAGTGCTGGAACCCTGCTTCTCGGAGGAATTCTATACTTTGGAAACGCTCCAAAAAATCATTTCTGCCTCCCACAGCCTGATTTTCTGCATGCATTCTTTCGAAAACTATCTCCATCCCCTGGGAAGAAAGAAAGAGAACTGATACCAAATTAAAAAACGGCAGCCTTCTGAAGGTCTCTCATGCAAAGCTTCACAAATAAAAGTGATTCCTTGAATTTGGTTTCCCCTTTCTCTCCACACAAAGTTAAATCCCTCAAGGTTGTCCATTATTTTCATTTATAAAAGTCTCTCCAGGTAGGCAAGTCAACATGCCTGCTGCAGAAGGAAGTCTAGCCAGCTAATCCCCAACCCACAAACCGCAGCGACTAGAACTCCCACAATGCCAAGCAGCGCCCGGCTGGCCCCAGTTTCTTGCCAATGCCGTTCCTTAATTGGCCATGAATAGTTACGGTCAGCCCAGGCAATTTCTGCACCCTGGATAGCATAATCTCCTAAAGCATCAGCTGCAAGCTTAAAGTCCAAATTTTGAAAGAGCATCTAATTAATAATCATAATAATAATGATGAAAATGGTGCCAGATTGCTGTGAGGATTCTAGCGTTCACAGTGGAAGCTCAGCTAGCTGAACCAAATTATTCTCCTACTGTCCTTCCAATTCTTTCTATTACTGGTTTTTTTTTTTTTTTTTTTTTCTTTTGAGATGTTGTCATTATATATCTCATGCTGCCCCGGTTCTATCAATTTAGTGTGTGTGTGTATACATGTGTGTGTGTACGTGTGTGTATGTGTATGTGTATATGTGTGTATGTGTGTCTATGTGTGTGTGCACATGTGTGTATGTGTGTGCATGCACATGTGCGTGTGAATGTGTGTGCATGTGTGTGCGTGCACGTGTGTGTATGTGTGTATGTATGTGTGTGTGTATGTGTATATGTGTGTATGTGTGTCTATGTGTGTGTGCACATGTGTGTATGTGTGTGCATGTGTGTGCATGCACATGTGCGTGTGCATGTGTGTGCATGTGTGTGCGTGCACATGTGTGTGTATGTGTGTATGTATGTGTGTGTGCATGTGTGTTTTAAATCATGGTCTCTTTGCACAGCAGTTGAGGATGATCTTAAACTTCTTATCCTCTTGCCTCCACCTCCTAAAGGCTGGAATGGACTATTTAGTAAAGAAATTTTCTGGAACTGCATAGTACTAAAGGCTGTGATTTCAAAATTCAGAATCTAGTCACTAGCCAACACTGACTGAACAAAGACACTGCCCAAACAGAAAGATCATTGCTGACGGCTGCCCCCAAGGAAAGCACAAGTCTAATCAAAATGATGTCTCCAAATGAATCTGTTGCATCTGTGGAGCAAATAGTTCCTGCATGCTTGGCCCACACTGCATGCAATAAAGACAAGGCTGTCTCGAACCTCCCTTGCTCTCATGAAACTTCATCCTGGAGGCGGCATCCTGAAGAGAAGATACAAGAGAATGGTCTGGCTACCAGAAGATCCTAAAGGCATTGCACCTCTCAGAGATTGTAATATTAAAACAGAAAAGTAAAACAAGACTAAACATGGCCAAAAATGTAAGGAGATTAGGGTTTTTTTTTTCTTAAAAATCTAAAGATATTGATTGTAAAGAAAGTGACTCAGTCATCGAAAGAGGGTGCAGAGAACCTGAGACAGGCACGAGTGAGTAACAGCACTCAGCAAATATAGCCAGCAAGGCATGCACAAGGTAGGTAGTAACAGATACAGTCAGAGGCAACCAGGAGGGATTGTGCCAGCCCACAAAACCCTTCTTAGGGCTTTGGCTTATATTCTGAATGAGACAGGAAGCCACTGCAGGTTCCGAGCAGAACAACATTATCAAACACATTTTGAAATACGCACCCAGGCTGCTTTGTCTGGAATCCTCTGCAGGTGGCTGAGAACACGCTCGGAGAGAACAGCCAAAAGTCTCCTAGAGAATCCAAGCAAAGGAAACCAGGGGTCAGACCAGAAGGTAACGGTGAAGGCGATCAAAACCAGCTGCCTTCAGGACACATTTTTACTGTCAGACAGGATCACATACTGACAAACTGGATGTCAGCACCTGAAGACGCGCATTGGTTTTGTTTGTTTTGGGGTATTTGTGGGACAGCTACTTATTTTGCTTTTTTCTGCTAAAATGATGCCTTAGTTTATGTATTGGGCATCTCCTAAAAGTTTCAGTGTTTAAGGCTTGGTCCTCACTCGGTACTAATGGGAAATAGTGGAGCCAAGTCATAGGTGGCTGGGGATGAGCCACCAAAGGGGATATGTGACACTCCCTGTTTCTTTATTTCCCAGATGCTATAGGAGAACAGCGTCTCCAACAAATACTCCTGGTATCAACTTTCTGACTCACCAAAACAAAACCAACGGGACTAAGTGATCAGAGTACTAAACTTGGGAAACTCTGACCCCCAACAAACTTTCCTTCTTCTAAGCTGTATTCTTGGGGATTTATCT